>NW_021963323.1:0-119503 GCF_901765095.1 Microcaecilia unicolor | reverse complement strand
TTAGTTTGATTTTTGTTTACTGTCAACCATGGAATATTACTACATATCCTAGAATACTTTGGAGTGAGAAGCAACGTTCTTAACTGGTTTAGAGGATTCCTGACCTCAAGATCACACCAAGTAACATCTAACGAGAAAATATCCAAACCCATTGGCCACCCGAATGTGGAGTTCCCCAAGGATCCCCCCTCTCACCAACCCTTTTCAACCTAATGATGATACCTCTAGCCAAGCTACTAGCCAATCAAAACCTCAACCCATACATATGCAGATGATGTCACGATCTACATCCCATTCAAACATGGTCTAAAGGATATCTCCAATGAGATTAACCAAAGCTTCCAAATAATGCACTCCTGGGTAGATGCATTCCAGTTAAAACTCAACGCAGAAAAAACGCAATGTCTCATACTCACCTGACAACATAACACAAGTAAATTCACTACAATAACCACACCAAATATTTCCCTTCCCGTCTCAAACACACTGAAAATTCTCGGAATCACCATTGATCGAAACCTCACACTTGAAAACCACGTGAAGAATACAACTAAGAAGATGTTTCACGCCATGTGGAAACTCAAAAGAGTAAAACCTTTCTTCCCTAGATCCATCTTTCGCAACCTGGTACAATCAATGGTACTAAGCCACCTGGACTATTGCAACGCACTTTACGCTGGCTGCAAAGAAACTATCAAGAAACGTCAAACAGCCCAGAACACCGCAGCCAGACTCATATTCGGAAAACAAAATATAAAAGTGCAAAACCCCTAAGAAAGAAACTGCACTGGCTCAAAGAACGAACCACGTTCAAGATATGCACGATTGTTCATAAAAACATTCACGGAGACGCCCCGACCTACGTGCTAGACCTCACTGACCTACCTCCTAGAAATGCTAAAAGATCTGCCCACACATTTCTTAACCTACACTTCCCCAGCTGCAAAATATTAAAATACAAACTAACACATGCGACCAGCTTTTCATACATGAGCACACAACTGTGGAATGCACTACCAACAAAATTGAAAACAATTAACGAAATAACTAACTTTCGCAAATCTCTTCAACAAGGCCTACCACGAGAATCCGTAGCTTAACTATAACACTTCATCACCCCACCCTGACTCTAAAGGACGTCTTTCTCTAAATGTTTGCTTAGCTCTTCTCAGTCATCCTTGACTTCTTTGTAACACCAATTGTATCTTTTACCCTGAATTGGCGATGCCATAACAGGTCTTTGTAAGCCACATTGAGCCTGCAAATAGGTGGGAAAATGTGGGCTACAAGTGCAATAAATAATACAAAAAATACATGAAATGTTTTTTTCCTGGGGCTCTGTGGGGAGGCTGTTCCAGGGTATTGGTGGCTGGTGCTGACTGGAAAGGATTTAAAGTTAGTTTGGGAATTGTTAATAGAGTTAGGTGAAGAAAGTGTGAGATGTTTCTTAAATGTTTTTGTTTCTTGTTTTTTTTTTTTTTTACAAAAGAATAACCCATGATTAGGTAGGGAGTGTTAGACTTAACACGTGCTATAGAGGTAATCTACTTAGATTTTAGCAAAGCTTTTGACACGGTTCCCCACAGGAGGCTCTTAAAGAAACTAGATGGGCTGAAGATAGGTCCCGAAGTGGTGAACTAGATTAGGAACTGGTTGACGGACAGGCGACAGAGGGTGGTGGTAAATGGAGTTCGCTCGGAGGAGGGAAAGGTGAGTAGTGGAGTGCCTCAGGGATCGGTGCTGGGGCCGATTCTGTTCAATATATTTGTGAGTGACATTGCCGAAGGGTTAGAAGGTAAGTTTGCCTATTTGTGGATAATACTAAGATTTGGAACAGAGTGGACACCCGGGAGGGAGTGGAAAGCATGAAAAGGGATCTGAGGAAGATAGAAGAATGGTCTAAGGTTTGGCAATTAAAATTCAATGCGGAGAAATGCAAAGTGATGCATTTAGGGAGTAGAAACCCACGGAGACTTATGTGTTAGGCGGGGAGAGTCTGGTAGGTACTGAGGGGGGGGGGATATTGGGGTGATAGTATCCGAGGATCTGAAGGCGACGAAACAGTGTGACAAGGCGGTGGCCGTAGCGAGAAGGTTGCTAGGCTGTATAGAGAGTGTGATCAGCAGAAGAAAGGAAGTGTTGATGCCCCTGTACAAGTCGTTGGTGAGGCCCCACCTGGAGTATTGTGTTCAGTTTTGGAGGCCGTACCTTGCGAATGATGTTAAAAAAAATGGAAGCGGTGCAAAGAAAAGCTACGAGAATGGTATGGGATTTGCGTTCCAAGACGTATGAGCAAAGACTTGCTGACCTGAACATGTATACCCTGGAGGAAAGGAGGAACAGGGTGATATGATACAGACGTTCAAATACTTGAAAGGTATTAATCCGCAAAAACAAATCTTTTCCGGAGATGGGAAGGCGGTAGAACGAGAACATGAAATGAGATTGAAGGGGGGCAGACTCAAAAAGATGTCAGGAAGTATTTCTTCATGGAGAGGGTGGTGGATGCTTGGAATGCCCTCCCGCGGGAGGTGGTGGAGATGAAAACGGTAACGGAATTCAAACATGCGTGGGATGTGCATAAAGGAATCCTGTGCAGAAGGAATGGATCCTCAGAAGCTTAGCTACAATTGGGTGGCAGAGCAGGTGGGGGGAAGAGAGGTTGGTGGTTGGGAGGCGAGGATAGTGGAGGGCAGACTTATACGGTCTGTGCCAGAGCCGGTGATGGGAGGCGGGACTGGTGGTTGGGAGGCGGGAAATACTGCTCGGCAGACTTATACGGTCTGTACCAGAGCCGGTGATGGGAGGCGGGAAATACTACTGGGCAGACTTATACGGTCTGTGCCTGAGCCGGTGATGGGAGGCGGGAAATACTGCTGGGCAGACTTATACGGTCTGTGCCTGAGCCGGTGATGGGAGGCGGACTGGTGGTTGGGAGGCGGGAAATACTGCTGGGCAGACTTGTACGGTCTGTGCCCTGAAAAAGGCAGGTACAAATCAAGGTAAGGTATACACATATGAGTTTATCTTGTTGGGCAGACTGGATGGACCATGCAGGTCTTTTTCTGCCGTCATCTACTATGTTACTATGTTACATCCTTCTCATGTCATGCCCAGTTGAGGAAGAAGCTGTTTTCTCTGCACAATGTAAGCCACATTGAGCCTGCAAATAGGTGGAAGAATGTGGGATACAAATGCAATAAATAAATAATAATTATCAGAGTCGGTTCAAAACTCTGCTGCCCATCTCGTCTTCCGCCAGGGTCGCTTTACTCACACTACCCCTCTCCTCAGGTCGCGTCACTGGCTCCCTATCCGTTTTCGCATCCTGTTCAAACTTCTTCTACTAACCTATAAATGTATTCACTCTGCTGCTCCCCAGTATCTCCACACTCGTCCTTCCCTACACCCCTTCCCGTGCACTCCGCTCCATGGATAAATCCTTCTTATCTGTTCCCTTCTCCACTACTGCCAACTCCAGACTTCGCGCCTTCTGTCTCGCTGCACCCTACGCCTGGAATAAACTTCCTGAGCCCCTACGTCTTGCCCCATCCTTGGCCACCTTTAAAACTAGACTGAAAGCCCACCTCTTTAACATTGCTTTTGACTCATAACCACTTGTATCCACCCGCCTCCACCTACCCTCCTCTCCTCTTTCCTCTACACATTAATTGATTTGATTTGCTTACTTTATTTATTTTTGTCTACTAGATTGTAAGCTCTTTGAGCAGGGACTGTCTTTCTTCTATGTTTGTGCAGCGCTGCGTATGCCTTGTAGCGCTATAGAAATGCTAAATAGTTAGTAGTAGTACTTCCTGAGCCCCTATGTCTTGCCCCATCCTTGGCCACCTTTAAATCTAGACTGAAAGCCCACCTCTTTAACATTGCTTTTGACTCGTAACCACTTGTAACCACTCGCCTCCACCTACCCTCCTCTCTTCCTTCCCGTTCACATTAATTGATTTGATTTGCTTACTTTATTTTTTGTCTATTAGATTGTAAGCTCTTTGAGCAGGGACTGTCTTTCTTCTATGTTTGTGCAGCGCTGCGTACGCCTTGTAGCGCTATAGAAATGCTAAATAGTAGTACTAGTAGTAGTAGTAGATATGACACAAAATATAAACATCTGGCTGGAGGGAGTAGTTCCTGTTTCAGGGTCAGGATGTGGCTTTAGTTTCCTCTCTCTGTGCTTAACATTTGCTAAAATATTCCAGGAAGTGACACAAAGACGTTATTACTAAAACCACCCATAGCTTTCAGTGATGATCAGTTCTCTGCTCCTTCCCTAATTCACTTCTCCGTCTGCCACCATTTAAAGAGAAGCCAAGTCTTGGCTCCAACTTAAAGCTGCCCCAGAAGTGTAGAGAGGACCAAGGGGGCCAGTACTGGAGATCGAGCTCTGGAGAAGGGCAGGAGGTTGGCTCTTGGGGTTTGTGCTGAGCAGGTAGGAGACTGGCAGGAGGTGGGCAGCAGGAGATGCAGTGCCAGGCAATGCCACACACAGGAGAAATGAGCCTGGCACTGCTCAATCCATTCCCTGCTGTAGCCCCTCAGGCTCTTCTTCCTCATTCTCCTCCCCTCACTGGCAGGAGGTGGGCAGCAGGGGATGCAGTGCCAGGCAATGCCCACACACAGGAGAAATGAGCCTGGCACTGCTCAATCCATTCCCTGCTGTAGCCCCTCAGGCTCTTCTTCCTCATTCTCCTCCCCTCACTGGCAGGAGGTGGGCAGCAGGGATGCAGTGCCAGGCAATGCCACACCACAGGAGAAATGAGCCTGGCACTGCTCAATCCATTCCCTGCTGTAGCCCCTCAGGCTCTTCTTCCTCTTTCTCCTCCTGCTTTACCAGTCTCTCACTTTCTGCTTTACATTCTCCCTCTGTCTCTGACTGTCACTTTCTGCTTCCTGACATCTCTTTACATTCTCTCTCGCTCTCCCTCTCCCTCTGACTGTCACTTTCTGCTTCCTGACATCTCTTTACATTCTCTCTCGCTCTCTCTCTCTGTCCCTCTGACTGTCACTTTCTGCTTCCTGACATCTCTTTACATTCTCTCTCGCTCTCTCTCTCTCCCTCTGACTGTCACTTTCTGCTTCCTGACATCTCTTTACATTCTCTCCCTCCCTCCCTGTCCCTCTGACTGTCACTTTCTGCTTCCTGACATCTCTTTACATTCTCTCATGGGGGTGTAGGCGGTGCAAAGAAAAGCTACCAGGATGGTATGGGATTTGCGTTCCAAAACGTATGAAGAGAGACTTGCTGACCTGAACATGTATACCCTGGAGGAAAGGAGGAACAGGGGTGATATGATACAGACGTTCAAATATTTGAAAGGTATTAATCCGCAAACGAATCTTTTCCGGAGATGGGAAGGCGGTAGAACGAGAGGACATGAAATGAGATTGAAGGGGGGCAGACTCAGAAAAGATGTCAGGAAGTATTTTTTCACGGAGAGGGTGGTGGATGCTTGGAATGCCCTCCCGCGGGAGGTGGTGGCGATGAAAACGGTAACGGAATTCAAACATGCGTGGGATGTGCATAAAGGAATCCTGTGCAGAAGGAATGGATCCTCAGAAGCTTAGCTACAATTGGGTGGCAGAGCAGGTGGGGGGAAGAGGGGTTGGTGGTTGGGAGGCGAGGATAGGGGAGGGCAGACTTTTATACGGTCTGTGCCAGAGCCGGTGATGGAAGGCGGGACAGGTGGTTGGGAGGCAGGAAAAACTGCTGAGCAGACTTATACGGTCTGTGCCCTGAGAAAGACAGGTACAAATCAAGGTAAGGTATACACATGAGTTTATCTTGGGCAGACTGGATGGACCGTGCAGGTCTTTTTCTGCCGTCATCTACTATGTTACTCTCTCGCTCTCTCTCTCTCCCTCTGACTGTCACTTTCTGCTTCCTGGCATCTCTTTACATTCTCGCTCGCTCTCTCTGAGATAGATAAAGCTAAATTTTTAAAAAATCTGCATAGTTACATCCCCTAAAACAAAGGCAGGAGCTGACATCTAATGCATTTAATATCTTGCCCTCTACCTCCCCGACACTCACCACAAACAGAGGAGAAGGAGGAGAACATCTGTCGCCCTGCCTCTGAAGGCTGGATTTGAACCATGGAGGCCACCGTAGAGGCTCAGGGTTCAAATTCAGCAGCTGTCCTCTTCCTCCTCCACTTGTGGAGGGCATTGGGGAAGGAGGGAAATGGGTCAAGTCAAGGCGAAGGGAGGAGAGCTTGGGGAGTGAGAGAGGGGATGAAAAGGACAGTTTGGATAGGGAGAAGGAGGGTAAGCTGGGGGTGCTATGAGTGAAACCTGTGAATGCAGTAGCATGGCTGAATTTTGGGGATTGCATAGGTGGGGGGGGGGGGGGGAGGCGAATGTATGCACCGAGGGAGGGAGACAGAGAGCAGAGATATATTATCGGCGTTCAGAAAGAGATGCAGGGAGACTGCGTTGGTGGGGTGTGAGCTGAGGGTTGTGTAGTGTGTGGGGTATTCTGAGATAACTGTGGAACTATGTTTGCTGGGGGCAAGAGGGATTTCAGAAGGACAACTAGTGTATGTATGCAATGGAATAGATATTGCCTATTTGTGGATAATACTAAGATTTGCAACAGAGTGGACACCCGGGAGGGAGTGGAAAGCATGAAAAAGGATCTGAGGAAGCTAGAAGAATGGTCTAACGTTTGGCAATTAAAATTCAATGCGAAGAAATGCAAAGTGATGCACTTAGGGAGTAGAAATCCAAGGGAGACGTATGTGTTAGGCGGTGAGAGTCTGATAGGTACTGAGGGGGAGAGGGATCTTGGGGTGATAGTATCTGAGGATCTGAAGGCGATGAAACAGTGTGACAAGGCGGTGGCTGTACCTAGAAGGTTACAAGGCTGTATAGAGAGAGGTGTGACCAGCAGAAGAAAAGAGGTGTTGATGCCCCTGTATAAGTCGTTGGTGAGGCCCCACCTGGAGTATTGTGTTCAGTTTTGGAGGCCGTACCTTGCGAAGGAAGTTAAGAAAATGGAAGCGGTGCAAAGAAAAGCTACGAGGATGGTATGGGATTTGCGTTCCAAGACGTATGAGCAAAGACTTGCTGACCTGAACATGTATACCCTGGAGGAAAGGAGGAACAGGGTGATATGATACAGACGTTCAAATACTTGAAAGGTATTAATCCGCAAAAACAAATCTTTTCCGGAGATGGGAAGGCGGTAGAACGAGAGGACGTGAAATGAGATTGAAGGGGGGCAGACTCAAAAAAGATGTCAGGAAGTATTTTTTCACGGAGAGGGTGGTAGATGCTTGGAATGCCCTCCCGCGGGAGGTGGTGGAGATGAAAACGATAACGGAATTCAAACATGCGTGGGATATGCATAAAGGAATCCTGTGCAGTAGGAATGGATCCTCAGAAGCTTAGCCAAAATTTGGGTGGCGGAGCAGGTGGGGGAAGAGAGGTTGGTGGTTGGGAGGCGAGGATAGTGGAGGGCAGACTTATACAGTCTGTGCCAGAGCCAGTGATGGGAGGCGGGAAATACTGCTGGGCAGACTTGTACGGTCTGTGCCCTGAAAAAGGCAGGTACAAATCAATGTAAGGTATACACATATGAGTTTATCTTGTTGGGCAGACTGGATGGACCATGCAGGTCTTTTTCTGCCGTCATCTACTATGTTACTATGTTACTATGATATGAAGAGAGCTCTGAGTAACATTACTGTGTGGGGGGGGGGGGGGGGGACACTGATTGACAGACAGTCATGGGATGTGTGCGCACTGGGCGGAGTGGCGAAAGACCTGGCAGGGGAGGTGGGGATGATGGAATGAGGGAAAAGAGAAATAAAGCTGGGGGGGCTTATCCTTCTTAGGGGAGGGGTTCATACTAGTTGGAAACTGAGAATGTGAGCCAAGTTTTTAGATAAAGCACTTTTTGTGTGTGTGGGGGTGGGGGGGGGGGGTCAGCCTTCTTAGGGAGGGGTTCATACTAGTTGGAGACTGAGATTACTGAGGGGATGGGGTAATCAAGCCTGAGCTAGGAGACAGCTTAGGCAGAGTCAGTCCTGGAGAACAGAAGAGCTGGGTGTTAATGTCGGTAGAATTCTACACAAAAAGATAGATAAAGCTGAATTTTTAAAACATCTGCAGTTACAACCCCCAGAACAAAGGCAGGAGCTGAAATCTAATGCATTCTGAGCACCTCCCCGTGTCCCTGACTGTGTTTCTGGTTTGTGTTTCAGATGCGGGTGACATTTGAGGACGTCTCTGTCTCTTTCTCCCAGGAGGAGTGGGAGTATTTAGATGAGGAGCAGAAGGAGCTTTGGAGGGAGGTGATGAAGGACAACTATGAGATCCTGATGTCTCTAGGTAAGGGTTTCCCGTTATTCTTAAAATCTCAGGCACATTAAGGAGTGACGGGCAGTGGGTGAGTCTCACTACAGGATGCCGGTGTGACTGATAATGAGTGATGGCGAGATGACATTAGTACCTGGGGTGGGCCTGTTTCTAAGATTCTTCTGTTTTCATTGGAGTATTGTTTCGATTCCTGTCTGTAAAACCTTCAATAACTATGACTCTGGCATTCTTAGGGTTTCTATTGTTTTTCACAATTGCTCACTCGGTGGGACTTGGGGGTGATTGTGTCTGATGACCTTAAGGTAGCCAAACAAGTAGAAAATGCGACGGTCAAAGCCAGAAGGATGCTTGGGTGCGTAAGGAGAGGGATGCAATTCTGGAGACCACACCTACAGAAGGATAGAAACAGGATGAAGTCTGTCCAGAGGGCGGCTACAAAATTGGTATGTGATCTCCGTCATAAAACATAGAAAGGCAGGCTTATGAACCTCAACATGTATAGATCCGAGACAACATGATTTTACCAGAGGGAAATCGTGCCAAACGAATCTCATTGAATTCTTTGATTGGGTAACTGGAGAATTGAATCATCGACGTGCTATAGAGGTAATCTACTTAGATTTTAGCAAAGCTTTTGACACGGTTCCTCACAGGAGGCTCTTAAATAAATAGATGGGCTGAAGATAGGTCCCGAAGTGGTGAACTGGATTAGGAACTGGTTGACGGACAGACGACAGAGGGTGGTGGTGAATGGAATTCGCTCGGAGGAGGGAAAGGTGAGTAGTGGTGTGCCTCAGGGATCGGTGCTGGGGCCGATTCTGTTCAATATATTTGTGAGTGACATTGCCGAAGGGTTAGAAGGTAAATTTGCCTATTTGCGGATGATACTAAGATTTGCAACAGAGTGGACGCCCGGGAGGGAGTGGAAAGCATGAAAAGGGTTCTGAGGATGCTAGAAGAATGGTCTGAGGTTTGGCAATTAAAATTCAATGCGAAGAAATGCAAAGTGATGCATTTAGGGAGTAGAAACCCACGAGAGACGTATGTGTTAGGCGGGGAGAGTCTGGTAGGTACTGAGGGGAGAGGGATCTTGGGGTGATAGTATCCGAGGATCGGAAGACGACGAAACAGTGTGACAAGGCGGTGGCCGTAGCGAGAAGGTTGCTAGGCTGTATAGAGAGAGGTGTGATCAGCAGAAGAAAGGAAGTGTTGATGCCCCTGTACAAGTCGTTGGTGAGGCCCCACCTGGAGTATTGTGTTCAGTTTTGGAGGCCGTACCTTGTGAAGGATGTTAAAAAAATGGAAGCGGTGCAAAGAAAAGCTACGAGAATGGTATGGGATTTGCGTTCCAAGACATATGACCAAAGACTTGCTGACCTGAACATGTATACCCTGGAGGAAAGGAGGAACAGGGGTGATATGATACAGACGTTCAAATACTTGAAAGGTATTAATCCGCAAAAAAATCTTTTCCGGAGATGGGAAGGCGGTAGAACGAGAGGACATGAAATGAGATTGAAGGGGGGCAGACTCAAAAAAGATGTCAGGAAGTATTTTTTCACAGAGAGGGGGGTGGATGCTTGGAATGCCCTCCCGCGGGAGGGGGTGGAGATGAAAACGGTAGCGGAATTCAAGCATGCGTGGGATAAACATAAAGGAATCCTGTGCAAAAGGAATGGATCCTCAGAAGCTTAGCTGAAATTGGGTGGCGGAGCAGGTGGGGGGAAGAGGGGTTGGTGGTTGGGAGGCTAGGATAGGGGAGGGCAGACTTATACAGTCTGTGCCAGAGCCAGTGATGGGAGGCGGGAAATACTGCTGGGCAGACTTGTACGGTCTATGCCCTGAAAAAGACAGGTACAAATTCAAGATATGAGTTTATCTTGGGCAGACTAGATGGACCATGCAGGTCTTTTTCTGCCATCATCTACTATGTTACTATGTTACTATGTATACGCTGGAAGGGAGGCGGGAGAGAGGGGATATGATAGAGATGTTTAAATACCTCAGTGTCGTCAATATACAGGAGGCGGTGAGCTTTTTTCAAATGAAGGAAAACTCTGGAATGAGGGGGCATACAATGAAGTTAAAAGAAATAGGCTTAGGAGGAATCTACGAAAGTATTTGTTCATGGAAAGGGTGGTGGAGGCGTGGAATGGCCTCCTGGTGGAGGTCGTAGCAACGAAGACTGTCAATTTAAGAAAGCATGGGACAGGCACGTGGGATCTGTTAGGAAAAGGAGGAGTTAGTGGTTTCTCAGGAAAGGCAGACTGGATGGGCCATATGGCCCTTGTCTGCCATCATGATTCTATGTTTGGGGAGGGGAAGGGGAGGTAGAGGCTTTGCTGGGTCAGTGGTTGTTTTGTGTGGGGAAATCTTGCCTGACCAATTTACTTCAATTCTTTGAAGGAGTAAACAAACATGTGGACAAAGGGGAGCTGGTTGATATTGTGTATCTGGATTTTCAAAAGGCGTTTGACAAGGTACCTCATGAAAGGCTACAGAGGAAATTGGAGGGTCATGGGATAGGAGGAAATGTCCTATTGTGGATTAAAAACTGGTTGAAGGATAGGAAACAGAGAGTGGGGTTAAATGGGCAGTATTCACAATGGAGAAGGGTAGTTAGTGGGGTTCCTTAGGGGTCTGTGCTAGGACCGCTGCTTTTTACTACTACTACTTAACATTTCTAGAGCGCTACTAGGGTTACGCAGCGCTGTACAAAATAAACAAAGAAGGACGGTCCCTGCTCAAATGAGCTTACAATCTAAAGAACGAAATGTCAAGTTGGGCAGTCTAGATTTCCTGGGTAGAGGTATAGAGGTTAGGTGCCGAAGGCGACATTGAAGAGGTGGGCTTTAAGCAGAGATTTGAAGATGGGGAGGGAGGGGGCCTGATGTATGGGCTCGGGGAGTTTGTTCCACGCGTGGGGTGAGGCGAGGCAGAAAGGGCGGAGCCTGGAGTTGGCGGTGGTTGAGAAGGGTACTGAAAGGGGGGATTTGTCTTGAGAGCGGAGGTTACGGGTAGGAACGTAAGGGGAGATGAGGGTTGAGAGGTAAGGAGGGGCTGCAGATCGAGTACATTTGTAGGTTAGTAGCAGAAGCTTGAATTGAATGCGGTACCTGATCGGAAGCCAATGAAGTGACTTGAGGAGAGGGGTGATGTGAGTGTATCGGTTCAGGCGGAAGATAAGACGTGCAGCAGAGTTCTGAACGGACTGAAGGGGGGATAGGTGGCTAAGTGGGAGGCCAGTGAGGAGTAGGTTGCAGTAGTCAAGGCGAGAGGTAACGAGAGAGTGGATGAGAGTTCGGGTGGTGTGCTCAGAGAGGAAAGGGCGGATTTTGCTAATGTTATAGAGGAAGAAGCGACAGGTCTTGGCTATCTGCTGGATGTGCGCAGAGAAGGAGAGGGAGGAGTCGAAGATGACACCGAGGTTGCGGGCAGATGATACGGGGACGATGAGGGTGTTATCAACTGAGATAGAGAGTGGAGGTAGAGGAGAAGTGGGTTTGGGTGGGAAGAGAAGAAGTTCGGTCTTGGCCATGTTCAGTTTCAGGTGGCGGTTGGACATCCAGGCAGCAATGTCGGATAAGCAGGCCGATACTTTGGCCTGGGTTTCTGCAGTGATGTCAGGTGTGGAGAGATAAAGCTGGGTGTCGTCAGCATAAAGATGATACTGGAAGCCATGAGACGAGATCAGGGAGCCCAGGGAAGAGGTGTAGATAGAGAAAAGAAGGGGTCCAAGGACAGAACCCTGAATTCACTTCCAAGCCTTGAATTCACTTCCAAGCCTTCTTCTCTCTGTGACTTCTTAACCCACTCCCCCAACCAACCTAGCCTGGCCTCCTCCTCCTTCTCCTCCTTCCCTGAGATCACCGAAGAGGAAATGCTCGCCTTCTCTCCTTCTAAGTGCACCACCTGTTCCTCTGATCCCATTCCCACCAATCTGCTTAACCACATCTCTCCTACAGTCAACCCCTCAATCTGTCACATCCTCAACCTCTCTCTCTCCACTGCTACTGTCCCTGACACCTTCAAGCACGCTGTAGTCACACCACTTCTCAAAAAACCATCACTAGACCCCACCTGTCCCTCCAACTACCATCCCATCTCTCTTCTACCCTTCCTCTCCAAATTACTTGAACACGCTGTCCACAGCCGCTGCCTTGATTTCCTCTCCTCTCAGGCCGTCCTCAATCCGCTCCAATCCGGCTTTCGCCCACTACACTCGACAGAAACAGCACTCTCTAAAGTCTGTAATGACTTGTTCCTTGCCAAATCCAAAGGTCACTATTCCATCCTCATCCTCCTCGACCTATCTGCAGCCTTTGACACTGTCAATCATAATTTACTTCTTGACACACTGTCCTCATTCAGGTTCCAGGGCTCCGTCCTCTCCTGGTTCTCTTCGTATCTTTCCCATCGCACCTTCAGAGTATATTCTAATGGCTCTTCTTCCACCCCCATCCCGCTCTCTGTTGGGGTTCCTCAAGGTTCTGTCCTTGGACCACTTCTTTTCTCGATCTACACCTCTTCCCTGGGCTCGCTGATCTCATCACATGGTTTCCAGTACCATCTCTATGCTGATGACACCCAGCTTTATCTCTCCACTCCCGACATCACGGTCGAAACCCAGGCCAAAGTTTCGGCTTGCCTTTCAGACATCGCTGCCTGGATGTCCAACCGGCATCTGAAACTGAACATGGCAAAGACTGAGCTCCTTGTCTTTCCACCCAAACCCTCTTCTCCTCTTCCCCCACTTTCCGTCTCTGTTGACAACACCCTCATCTTCCCCGTCGCTTCAGCCCACAATCTCGGAGTCATCTTCGACTCCTCCCTCTCCTTCTCTGCCCATATCCAGCAGACAGCTAAGACCTGTCGCTTCTTCCTCTATAATATTAGCAAAATTCGCCCATTCCTCTCTGAACAGACCACCCGAACCCTCGTCCACTCACTCGTCACCTCTCGTCTTGACTATTGCAACCTTCTTCTCACTGGCCTCCCGCTTAACCATCTATCCCCCCTTCAATCTGTCCAAAATTCTGCCGCACGTCTTATCTACCGCGTGAACTGATACTCTCATATCACCCCTCTCCTCAAGTCACTTCACTGGCTCCCGATCCGCTACCGTATACAGTTCAAGCTTCTCCTTTTAACCTTCAAATGCACTCAATCTGCAGCCCCGCAGTACCTCTCTACACTCCTCTCCCCGTATGTTCCCACCCGTAACCTCCGCTCTCAGGACAAATCACTCCTATCTGTACCCTTCTCCACCACCGCTAACTCCAGACTCCGCCCCTTCTGCCTCGCATCACCATATGCCTGGAACAGCCTTCCCGAGCCCATACGTCATGCGCCCTCCCTGCCCATCTTCAAGTCCTTACTCAAAGCCCATCTCTTCTCCCTTGCTTTTGGCGCATAACCACCTTCCCCACTCATGATACCTACACTGACTACATAGTTTGTAACCTTTAGATTGTAAGCTCTTTTGAGCAGGGACGGTCCTTCCCCATGTTAAACTTGTACAGCGCTGCGTAACCCTGGCAGCGCTATAGAAATGCTAAGTAGTAGTAGTAGTAGTAGAGAGTGGGATAGGGGTGGAGGAAGAGCCATGAGAGTGTACTCTGAAGGTACGATGGGAGAGATAAGAGGAGAACCAGGAGAGGACAGAGCCCTGGAACCCAAAAGAGGACAGTGTGTCAAGAAGTAAGTTGTGATTGACAGTGTCAAAAGCGGCGGATAGGTCGAGGAGAATGAGGATGGAATAATGACCTTTGGATTTGGCGCGGAACAGGTCATTACAGACTTTGGATAATGCCGTTTCTGTCGAGTGAAGTGGGCGAAAGCCAGATTGAAGCGGATCGAGGATGGTATGAGAGGCGAGATAATGCAACGGCTGTGAACGGCGCGTTCAAGTATTTTGGAGAGGAAGGGTAGGAGGGAGATGGGGCGGTAGTTGGAGGGACAGGTAGGGTCAAGTGAAGGTTTTTGAGGAGAGGTGTCACAACAGCAGGCTTGAAGGTGTCAGGGACAGTTGCGGTGGAGAGAGAGAGGTTGAGGATATGACAGATGGGAGGGGTGATAGTAGAGAGATGGTGATAAGTAAGTTGGTGGGGATGGGGTCTGAGGAACAGGTGGTGCATTTCGAGGAGGAGAGAAGATGGGCGGTTTCCTCTTCGGTGATATCAGGAAAAGTGGAGAAGGAGGCCTGGGTTGATTGATTGAGGGAGTGGATGATAGGATGAAGAGGAGGAGAAGGTTTAGTGGTGAATTCGAGGTTGATCTTCTGGACCTTGTCACGGAAGTAGTCAGCCAGTGATTGAGGAGAGAGTGAGGGGGGGTGGGAGCGGAGGGCACTTTGAGGAGGGAGTTGAGGGTGGCGAAGAGACAACGAGGGTTAGAGCTGAGGGAGTTAGTCAAGTGAGTGTAGTAGTCCTGTTTGGCGAGGAATAGGGAGGACTGGAAGGAGGATAGTATGAATTTGTAGTTAATGAAGTCAGTATGGGTGCGAGATTTCCTCCATAGGCTTTCAGCCGATCGGGAGCAGGAGCAAAGGTAATGGGTGCAAGGGTTAAGCCAGGGCTGGGGATTAGTGCGTCTTGTGGGATGGGAAACAGACAGTGCAAGGGTGTCTAGGGCGGAGGAGAGAGTGGCATTGTACTTGGAAACAGCCTTGTCGACAGACTCGGAGGACGTGATGGACAGGAGGAGATTGGAGATACTAGCGGATAAGGTGGGGGGGTCAACACCCTGGAGATTCCTGGAGGTAGTGGTTAGTGTTGGGCGGGATTGAGGGGGAGAGTGATGAAGTGTGAATGTGATCAGGTGATGGTCAGAAATGGGAAGAGCAGAGTCACAGAGATTAGAGGGCGAGCAGGTAGAGGAGAGGACGAGATCAAGACAGTGACCAGATTTGTGAGTAGGGGTGGTGGAGCTCAGTTGGAGGTTGAAGGAGGAAGTTAGGGTGAGGAATTGAGAAGCGTATGAGTCGGATGGGTTATCAATGTGTATGTTGAAGTCACCAAGAATGAGGGATGGGGATGAGGGCTCAAGAAAAACGGAGAGCCAGGCATCGAAATCAGACCGCTGCTTTTTAATATTTATAAATGATTTAGAGATGGGAGTAACTCAAGGTAATTAAATTTGCTGATGACACTGATTATGATAATCTACTTCCTCTCCCTAACATACTACGCATGGACTATCCCTAACACAAACACCAATCTACCTTCAACACATACACCCTACAGACAATTCATATACAACCCACTAGAACAAAAGAACAGCAATCAACTAAAAGGAAAAACAAATATATATGGAAACAACCAACAGAAAGGGAAGAAAGGACACAACAAAACTAGACATCAGGAAAACAGGCAATTAATAAAAATCAAGACCTCAACACCCCTAACCGAATCTTACCATTCAATTCAAATTGGATACGTGAACGCCAGATCAGTAGTGACCAAGACAGAGGATATAACAGACTGGATCACTGCAGACAACCTGGACTTCCTCTTCATCACTGAAACCTGGATCCACAACCTCCAAGATCCTATAATCCTAGAACTATGCCCACCAGGATATAAAATTACACACTGGACAAGAAATGGAAAAAGGGGAGGAGGAATAGCCATAATATACAGATCTGAGTTCAATATCACAAACATAGCTGAATCCATACTGCCACAACTTGAAATCGCTTCCATAAGAATCAATCACCCAAAACTGCAGGAACACCTTAATGCAGTTATATTTTACAGACCACCAGGCAACTGGCGAGACTGCCAAATGCACTTCACAGACTTTATCTCGAATACCTGCATCTCTTTATCCAAGGAGATATTAACCTACACCTGGAAGATCTCACCACAACAAATACCCAAGACTGTAGAGAGTTCTTACAACTATGGGATCTACAAGGACAAAATACACAACCAACACACGAAAAAGGACACATTAGACCTCATAACATACAAATTTGACCACGACGCAAACGGTATACTAACACACACAAAATGGTCATCTACACTGTGGTCAGACCATTATAAAGCACATATAACCCTCCAATGGAGAACGAAAGACTTACCTAACAAACAAATACGAAAAACCTACACCACAAGAGGAAAAATAGATCCGGTTAAATTCTGGCAACAGATCTACAACAAAGATTGGACAACAAAACAGACACAACTCAATTCCTCTCAAATTGGGACAACAGATGTAAATTAACACTAGACATCATTGCCCAATCCAAACCAGAACATTGCACAGAAGACTCAATACCATGGTTCAACGAAGAACTGAAAAAACTCAAAACACAAGTTAGGAAACTAGAACGAGCTTGGAACAAAAAGAAAGACGATCCCACACTTAATGACTGGAAGCAACTCCGAAGGAAATACAAATATACCATAAGACAAACCAAAAGACAATACTACAAAACCGAAATTGGACCAAACTACAAGACACACACAAACTCTTCCAAATTGTAAATAAATTATTAGACACCACTCCAGTCACCAACAACAGCAAAGACATACCGGAATGCTGACGACTTGGCAAAGTACTTCAAGGAGAAAATCATACAACTGCGACTTAAAATACCTGTCAGGCACACCGAATACAGCACACTCCTGGACTGCCTAGACCCAGACCCTGGATATATCCAGCAGACAGAATCTGGACGGAATTCACAATGCTACCGGAAGATCTTATCTCACAAACTCTTAAAAGATTCGCCAAATCTCACTGCAAACTAGATATATGCCCAAACAACCTCATAAAACCGGCCCCTCAACAATTTATAAAAGACCTAACAAACCACATAAACTATATGCTACAAAATGGACTTTTCCCAAGGGAAAAAGGTAACATTTTACTCACCCCTATACCAAGGATGCAAAGAAAAATGCAAATGAACTAACAAACTATAGACTAGTAGCATCCATGCCCTTAATTACCAAAATAACAGAAGGCATAGTGACCAAACAACTCACAGACTATCTAAACAAGTTCTCGATATTACACGATTCTCAATCAGGATTTCGCTCTAATCACAGTACTGAAACCGTACTAGTCACGCTCATGAACAAATTCAAACAATTGATACAAACGGCAACAACATTCTACTGCTACAATTCGACATGTCAAGTGCATTCGACATGGTTGACCATGGAATTTTACTACACATCCTCGAATACTTGGAATTGGAGGCAACATTCTCAATTGGTTTAAAGGGTTCCTCACTACACGCTCATATCAAGTGACTTCAAACTCGATTACATCAGCGACATTGAAACCTGAATGCGGAGTTCCACAGGGATCCCCCTCTCACCGACCATATTCAACCTAATGATGACACCCTTGGCCAAATTACTATCGAATCAGAATCTAAACCCATATATATACGCTGACGATGTAACGATCTTCATCCCATTCCATGAAGATTTAAGGGAAATCTCCAATGAAATCAAGCAAAGCCTACATATTATGAATTCCTCAGCAGATGCATTTCAGCTGAAACTCAATGCTGAGAAAACCCAGTGCCTGGTACTCATCTCGCAATACAATAAGAATAAATTTACCACCATCAACACACCTAAACTAAATCTACCAGTTTCGGACACCCTGAAAATCCTCGGAGTCACCATTGATCGACATCTAACACTTGAGAACCATGCAAATAACATAACCACAAAGATGTTTCATTCAATGTGGAAACTAAAAAGAGTTAGACCATTTTTTCCAAGGATTGTCTTCCGCAATCTGGTATAATCACTGGTACTCAGTCATCTGGACTATTGTAACTCACTCTACGCTGGCTGTAAAGAGCAAATACTCAAAAAAACTCCAGACAGCTCAGAATACGGCAGCCAGACTAATATTTGGCATGCCAAAATACGAAAGCGCGAAACCCCTACGAGAAAAAACTACACTGGCTCCCACTAAAAGAACGCATCTTGTTCAAACTTTGCACCTTAGTCCATAAAATCATCCATGGTAACGCCCCAGTCTACATGTCAGACCTAATAGAACTACCACCCAGGAACGCAAAAAAATCTTCCCGCACACCCCTCATTCTTCATCCTCCCAAGTGTAAAGGTTTGAAATACAAATCAATGAATGCATCTACCTTTTCCTATACGAGCATGCAGCTCTGGAATGCGCTGCCACGTAACCTGAAACGGTCTATGAACTGACCAATTTCCGCAAACTATTAAAAACCTATCTCTTCGACAAGATATATCACAAAGATCAACATGTGTAACTGTATAATCCTTTGAACTTCTAGTACTGTCTTATAATGTCTTTTGCTTTAACACCATTATGTAATTTCACCACCATGTAACACAAACCCTCAGTAAACTAATGTATATCACTTCTATTTCCAGTTACCCATGATGTATTGTAAGCCACATTGAGCCTGCAAAGAGGTGGGATAATGTGGGATACAAATGCAATAAATACATAAATAAATAAAATAAGACACAAAGTTATTCAAAGTCGTTAACTCGCGACAGGATTGTGAAAAATTACAGAAGGACCTTACGAGACTGGGAGACTGGGCGGCTAAATGGAAGATGACGTTTAATTGTGAGCAAGTGCAAGGTGATGCATGTGGGGAAAAAAGAACCCAAATTATAGCTACGTCATGCAAGGTTCCGCGTGTAGGAGTTACGGACCAAGAAAGGGATCTGGGTGTTGTCGATAATACACTGAAACCTTCTGCTCAGTGTGCTGCTGCGGCTAGGAAAGCGAATAGAATGTTGGGTATTATTAGCAAAGGTATGGAAAACAGGTGTGAGGATGTTATAATGCCATTGTATGGCTTCACGGTGCGACCGCACCTTGAGTATTGTGTTCAATTCTGGTCGCCGCATGTCAAGAAAGATATAGTAGAATTGGAAAAGGTGCAGCGAAGGGCGACTAAAATGATAGCGGGAATGAGTCGACTCCCCTATGAAGAAAGCCTAAGGAGGCTAGAGCTTTTCAACTTGGAGAAGAGACAGCTGAGGGGAGACATGATAGAGGTATATAAAATAATGAGTGGAGTGAACAGGTGGATGTGAAGCGTCTGATCACGCTTTCCAAAAATACTAGGACTAGGGGCATGCGATGAAACTACAGTGTAGTAATTTAAAACAATCGAGAAAATGTTTCTTCACCCAATGCGTAATTAAACTCTGGAATTCGTTGCCGAGATCGTGGTGAAGGCGGTTAGCTTAGCAGAGTTTAAAAAGAGGGGGTCTACATGCGAGCACTCTGTTGTAACTTCTAAAATTCCTGCCCTTCTCTCTGTGAAGCAGAGTCTCCCCAACTCTGTAATACATCAAGGTAAGGTCATCAGGATTTCATAGGCAGAATTCCAGCAGAAGTTCTTATCTAACATTCCACTTGCAAGCACAGCAACAGGGAGAGGTGAAGGAGGAGGTGAAACAGGCCCTATTGCTGTTGTGCAGATTTGGGCTGTGGGACGTGAGATTGGTTTTCAGAAACAAATATAGCCAGATGTTGTTTATAGATAAGGGGGGCACCGCAGAGACGTGAGAATTGTCACGTACGCACAGTTAGATAAAGAAATAAAAGGAATGTTTGTTACCTCAGAAACAGGAACTATGCTGGCACTGAGAAGTGATTTGCTTCCAGGCTGGTCTAGTTCCTCTCACAGGAAGAAAGAGACTCTTTTGCTTGTTTATAGACTAGGCTGAGAAGTTGACCATGAAACAGTTCTATTTTACTTAAAGCAAGTTCTATTCTTTACCTTCTATGTTCAGGCTAATTTAGTAAGTATATTTTTATGTTTATTTTTATTATGTACTTTTTCTCTCGCTAGGAGGAAAAGGCTCCTGATGTTCAGTATGCCTAAAGCTTTTGCTTATCGCTATGGTCAGCTGCCGAACCAACTTCTTCTATAGGTTTTTAGTTTAATGAAGAAGTTGGTTCGGCATCTGACATAGTGATAAGCAGTAACTAAGCTTCTGTAACAAAACGTATGATTGGCTAAGGGTGAATCTCTTCCTGTGAACTTCAGGATCAGGTAACGCCCAAATTAGTTTATCTGGGGAACAAGCACCTTGAAGGTTTAGCCTTGCATCTTGCAGCCTGTCTGATAAAGAGCAGTTATAGGGCTAAAACGATATCTAAGTACAAAGACCAAAAGATGCTTCTAAATATCACTTGAATATAATCATATATTCTGTATTCATCCCTGGTAGTGATTAGCTTGGAAATGTATTCCCAACAGGGAGGGGGTGGAAGATTTACAATTATTTATACAGATTTTTTTATTGAACTCGTTAAACTGCTGTTCTCCTACAGTACTATACAATGCTCTGTTTTTAAATTTATTTAGAAGAAGATGACCCTAAGAACAGTAATGCAGAGACACATAAATGGAAGCTCAGTGAGAAGCCTGAAGAGGAAAAGATGTTCTCAGAAAGAGAGAAAGAAGAGACTTCGTCCTGTTCTGACTGGGGAGAAAAGGGAAAAAATCAAAATAAACAAAAACCTTCAACAGGAAGCTCAGCTCCGTGTGAACATTGTACCAGTAATATCACACAAACAGTGGAAGAACAGACAAACCAGATGAGAGTTCAGAAATGTTTGTGTGATGGATGTGAGATATTCCTTAATGATCATTTAACTCTGAAATCACATCAGGAGATCCGATACTGAAGAGAGACCATATACAGGTACGGACTGTGGGAAACCCTTCAGTCAAAGAGAGAACTACAGCAACAGCAGAAAACATGCATAAGAGAGACACCTGTATAGGTTCTGAGTGTGGGAAAGATTTCAGTAGGAAGAAAGAGAACATGAGAACAAATAATACAGAAACTAGAGTGTGTACACGACAGTAGATGAGAAAACCTTTATCAATAAAGGAGCGTTACAAAATTCCAGAAAAATGACACCGATGACAGATTATCTGGCATGTTCTAGTCGTGACAAAAGCTTCAGACAGGAAGAAAATGTCAGTAAGAAATGCAAAAGTCCAGCCAGAAGAGATACTAGTTTCAAGTGCTGAATGTAAGAAAAAATTCAGCCATAGAGAAGAATAACAGATCATAAAACACCTCAGACTGGTGGAAGAATCAATGACTAAATCTGAAAAAGTTTTGCAGAAAAGACAGACCTCTCAAGTACCAGAAAATTCAGAAAAAATGAGAGCTTGTGTACTTCTGCTGACAGTGGTACAGTGCTTGCTGGAAAAGAAACCTCCCTATGCAGAAGAGAAACCACAAAGGAATGAAACCACTTAACTGCACTGAGTGTAATAAAAGCTTCAGTGAGAAGGGAAACCTCACAAAACACCAGAGAATCCACACAGGAGTGAAACCGTTTATCTGCAGTGAGTGTAATAAAAGCTTCAGTCAGAAAACAAGCCTCACAGAACACCAGAGAATCCACACAGGAATTAAACCATTCATCTGTAGTGAGTGTAATAAAAACTTCAGTCGGAAGGGACACCTCACACAACACCAGAGAATTCACACAGGAGTGAAACCATTCATCTGTAGTGAGTGTAATAAAGCTTCAGGCAGAAGGGAAAACCTCACAAAACACCAGAGAATTCACACAGGAATGAAACCATTCATCTGTAGTGAGTGTAATAAAAGCTTCAGTCAAAAGGGACACTTCACAGAACACCAGAGAATTCACACAGGAATGAAACCATTCATCTGCACTGAGTGTAATAAAAGCTTCACTCATAAAATAAGCCTCACAATACACCAGACAATCCACACAGGAATGAAACCATTCATCTGCACTGAGTGTAAATAAAAGGCTTCAGTCAGAAAAAAAGCCTCATAGAACACCAGAGAATCCACACAGGAATGAAAACCATTCATCGGCACTGAGTGTAATAAAAGCTTCACTCATAAAAGAAGCCTCACAAAACACCAGACAATCCACACAGGAGTGAAACCGTTTATCTCGCACTGAGTGTAATAAAAGCTTCAGTCGGAAGCAATACCTCACACAACACCAGAGAATCCACACAAGAATGAAACCATTTATCTGCACTGAGTGTAATAAAAGCTTCGGGCAGAAGGGATGCCTCAGAATACACCAGAGAATCCACACAGGCATCAAACCATTCATCTGCAGTGAATGTAATAAAAGCTTCAGTCGGAAGCAATACCTCACACAACACCAGAGAAATCACACACGAATGAAACCATTCATCTGCACTTAGTGTAATAAAAGCTTCACTCATAAAACAAGCCTCACAATACACCAGAGAATCCACACAGGAGTGAAACCCGTTTATCTGCACTGAGTGTAATAAAAGCTTCAAGCAGAAGGGAAAGCTCACAATACACCAGAGAATCCACACAGGAATGAAACCATTTATCTGCACTGAGTGTAATAAAAGCTTCAAGCAGAAGGGAAAGCTCACAATACACCAGAGAATCCACACAGGAGTGAAACCGTTATCTGCACTGAGTGTAATAAAAGCTTCAAGCAGAAGGGAAAGCTCACAATACACCAGAGAATCCACACAGGAATGAAACCATTTATCTGCACTGAGTGTAATAAAAGCTTCTGGCAGAAGGGATGCCTCAGAATACACCAGCGAATCCACACAGGCATCAACACATTCATCTGCAGTGAATGTATAAAAGCTTCAGTCGGAAGCAATACCTCACACAACACCAGAGAATCCACACAGGAATGAAACCATTTATCTGCACTGAGTGTATAAAAGCTTCGGGCAGAAGGGATGCCTCAGAATACACCAGAGAATCCACACAGGCATCAAACCATTCATCTGCACTGAGTGTAATAAAGGCTTCAGTCGGAAGCAATACCTCACAAAACACCAGAGAATTCACACAGGAATGAAATCATTCATTTGCACTTAGTGTAATAAAAGCTTCACTCATAAAACAAGCCTCACAATACACCAGAGAATCCATACAGGAATGAAATCATTCATTTGCACTGAGTGTAATAAAGGCTTCAGTCGGAAGGGACACCTCACACAACACCAGAGAATCCACACAGGAGTGAAACCGTTTGTCTGCACTGAGTGTAATAAAGGCTTCAGTCGGAAGCAATACCTCACAAAACACCAGAGAATTCACACAGGAATGAAATCATTCATTTGCACTTAGTGTAATAAAAGCTTCACTCATAAAACAAGCCTCACAATACACCAGAGAATCCACACAGGAATGAAATCATTCATTTGCACTGAGTGTAATAAAGGCTTCAGTCGGAAGCAATACCTCACAAAACACCAGAGAATTCACACAGGAATGAAATCATTCATTTGCAGTGAATGTAATAAAAGCTTCAGTCGGAAGCAATACCTCACACAACACCAGAGAATCCACACAGGAATGAAACCATTCATCTGCACTTAGTGTAATAAAAGCTTCACTCATAAAACAAGCCTCACAATACACCAGAGAATCCACACAGGAATGAAATCATTCATTTGCACTGAGTGTAATAAAGGCTTCAGTCGGAAGCAATACCTCACAAAACACCAGAGAATTCACACAGGAATGAAATCATTCATTTGCACTTAGTGTAATAAAAGCTTCACTCATAAAACAAGCCTCACAATACACCAGAGAATCCATACAGGAATGAAATCATTCATTTGCACTGAGTGTAATAAAGGCTTCAGTCGGAAGCAATACCTCACAAAACACCAGAGAATTCACACAGGAATGAAATCATTCATTTGCAGTGAATGTAATAAAAGGCTTCAGTCGGAAGCAATACCTCACAAAACACCAGAGAATCCACACAGGAATGAAACCATTCATCTGCACTTAGTGTAATAAAGCTTCACTCATAAAACAAGCCTCACAATACACCAGAGAATCCACACAGGAATGAAATCATTCATTTGCACTGAGTGTAATAAAGGCTTCAGTCGGAAGCAATACCTCACAATACACCAGAGAATCCACACAGGAATGAAATCATTCAGTTGCACTGAGTGTAATAAAGGCTTCAGTCGGAAGCAATACCTCACAAAACACCAGAGGAATTCACACAGGAGTGAAAACCGTTTATCTGCACTGAGTGTAATAAAAGCTTCAAGCAGAAGGGAAAGCTCACAAAACACCAGAGAATCCACACAGGAATGAAACCATTCATCTGCAGTGAGTGTAATAAAAGCTTCAGTCATAAAACAACCCTCAGAGAACATCAGAGAATCCACACAGGAGTGAAACCGTTTATCTGCACTGAGTGTAATAAGAGCTTCAAGCAGAAGAGAAAGCTCACAAAACACCAGAGAATCCACTCAGGAGTGAAACTGTTTATCTGCACTGAGTGTAATAAAAGCTTCAGGCAGAAGGGAAACCTCACAAAACATCAGAGAATCCACACAGGTATGAAACCATTCATCTGCACGGAGTGTAATAAAAGCTTCAGGCAGAAGGGAAACCTCACAAAACATCAGAGAATCCACACAGGTATGAAACCATTCATCTGCACGGAGTGTAATAAAAGCTTGCAGGCAGAAGGGAAACCTCACAAAACATCAGAGAATCCACACAGGTATGAAACCATTCATCTGCACTGAGTGTAATAAAAGCTTCAAGCAGAAGGGAACGCTCAACAATACAGTAGAGAATCCATGCAGGAGTGAAAACCATTTAGATGTTCTGAGTGTGGTAAAACCTTCACTGAGAAGGGACATCTGTCAAGGCACCACAGAGTTCACACAGGAGTGAAGCCATTTACATGCACTGAGTGTAATAAAAGCTTCTGTTAGAAGGTAAACATCAAGAACTATAGAAATGATAAGTAGTAGTAGTAGAAACCACCGAATGATCCACACAGGAAGGTTCATATAAATATCTAGGAGTGGAGGAAGAAACAACTAGAAAGCTGAAATGGCCGAGAGAAAAATTCAGTAATGACTATTCTAGGAGACTTCCTGCACTCTCATATTGTTTTGGTATTTCAGACTGGCCTCTTAAACACCTGCTAAAACTAGGGGGCCTAGACGCCTACAAGAACCCAATGTGTGTCAATTTGGAGTCATCACCCGGCTACCGCGTTGCCTAGGCAATAATTTCGATTTTTACGTGTGTCCACTACGAGCATCAGAAAATTATTTCTATTTTTGGTGCATGGCGGAAACCAGGCAGTAATCGTCATTCTACGCACGTAGACCATTACCACACGGTTAATACTTGAGACCCTACCACTAAGTCAATGGGTGGCGCTGGATAACAGTGTTCATAACACGATCAGATTTGATATTAGCTCTATAGTAAGTACACGCAGGAAATCCAATATATTAGCATTTAACTTTCAAAAAGGAGACTATGATAGAATGAGAAGAAGGGTGAAAAAAAAACTTAGATGAGCAGCTGCAAAGGTCAAAAAATTACGATGGCGGGGGACAGAGCAATATGGCTGAGAGGACACAGGAGAATCTGCTCTATCGTGCCTTCTAAGCATAAGGGTAAGGTGAGGTTTTATTCCCCTGAAGCCACCTCTACCCCTCTTGGTCAACTGAAGTTGGATTCATTTGTGCTCCCGCAGCGGGCAGGAAATGAGGGTGAGATCCCAGCTCAGCACTGGACGCAGGGAGAGTCCCAGCTTTCGGGAGAGACATTTTTGTTCCCCTCAGACCAGGTTGCTCCACCACTTCGACAAGAGCAGACTATAGAGGAGGCTGTGAAGACTCCGAAGAAAGATGTGACGTCTTCAGCAGCCGCTGTGGTGGATTCTCCTGGGTCAAACCACCGGGCCTTGTTTCTGACTATCCCTTTTTGCTGAATGGATATTTTGGTTTGTTCACCCACTGGCACCCTTGGATCGTAATCCAAAATTACAACCCATTGATCCCATTACAATCTGCTACTAAAGGATTGCTGGAAGTACCCTCATTCAGGTTTATTAAGCTTACCATCTATCGAGAGTCTCTCTTAGAATTGCTGGACCAACTCTATGGAATGCTCTACCGGATTCAGTTTGCAATACATCATCATATTGGCTTCCAGAAAACTACTGAAAGCACATTATTTGTACAAGTTTTCCCTAGATGAGGATGTTGACAGTACGCTCATAGTATACTCAGATTTATATGTGATCAGATTTGATATTTGATCTACAAAACTGTCCACTCTGCAGACTTCACTTACCTAAGAACCAAATGGTGGAACTCTTTAGCACCCAAAATAAGAATATACAGGAATATACTAGATTCCGCAAAATCCTCAAATCATTCCTATTCAAACAAACCTTCACAAAGAACGACCATATCTCAAACAACTAATTATTACCTGAATTGGTTATTACTCTATTTACCATTAACTTTCTCTTTGCTTCATGTACAATTTCTCATTCATAAAAGATTTTCTAAATGTTAAACATCCATCGCTATCCCAGTTTGTTTATGATATTGTATTGTAAAATTGAATTTATGCATTATTCTTTGTTATGTATCTTATACAGTTTATTGTAAGCCACATCAAACTCAAACTTGTTTGGGATAATGTGGGATATAAATGTCATAAATAAATAAATCCATAATTAGCTCTTTGGACTACAAAAATGAGTGTGATTCCTTTTACCTTCAGGTGGGTCTCCCTTCTGGATAACCTGTACCCGTGATCGGTTGAGACAAACTCTGTGATATGCTCACCCCTAGACAGTGGCGTAGCAAGGGCGGGGTGGTGGGGGCGGTCCGCCCCCGGTGTCCGCGTGTGGGGGGGTGCTCCGTCGCGTCTCTCTCCTGCCACCACCTCATAAGAGGGCGGGACATCGAGGGAAGCCCCGAAGCCAGCGCTGGCGATTTACTTCTTTCACAGCACAGACAGGGCAGACGCAAAGCGCTGCCTGCGTGGCTGCACGGATTTAAAAAAAAAAAAGAAAGAAAAAGGCAGGTGGTGGCAGGAGAAGAGGGCTCTGTGGCTCTCAATGGAGGGGGGGCAGGACTAGGACAGGGGGGAGCTCAGAGGGGAGAAGGGGATTGGAGAGGGGATGGGGGAGTTCAGAGGAGGGGTGCTCAGAGGGGAGAAGGGGATTGGAGAGGGTGGGGATGCTCAGAGGGGAGAATGGGGATTGGAGAGGGGTGGGGGAGTTCAGAGGAGGGGTGCTCAGAGAGGAGAAGGGGATTGGAGAGGGTGGGGGTGCTCAGAGGGGAGAATGGGGATTGGGGAGGGGTGGGGGTGCTCAGAGGGGATTGGGAAGGGTGGGGGGGGCTCAGAAGGGTACTCAGAGGTGAGAGGGGGATTGGGCAGGGTGGGGGAGTTCAGAGGAGGGATGCTCAGAGGTGAGAAGGGGATTGGGGAGGGTGGGGGTGCTCAGAGGGGAGAATGGGGATTGGGGAGGGGTGGGGGTGCTCAGAGGGAATAAGGGGACTGGGGAGGGAAGTGCTCATGGGAGAAGGGGTCTGGAACTGGGGGCTGAAAAAGGGGCAGGGGCTGAAACTGTGGGGACTGGGGGCTTTAAAGGGGACAGGGAGAACTGGCTGGGGCTGAAGCTTGGGACTGGTGAGAGAAAAGGGCTGGGGTTGAAACTAGGGGCTGAAAAGGGGACAGGGAGAAGTGGCTGGGGGCTGAAGCCCAGGACTGATGGGAGAAAAGGGCTGGGGACTGGTGGGATAGTGGGGCTGAAAAGGGTGGCAGGTGGGAGATGTGGGCTGGAACTGGAACTAGGTGCAGGTGGAAAGAGGGGGCAGAGAGAGGGGACAGACCCTGGATGGAAGGGGGGAGCCTGAAGGAGGACAGACCCTGGATGGATGGGAGAGGGAGGGCAGACCCTGGATGGATGGGAGAGGGAGGGCAGACGGATCGAAGGGGCAGAGAGAAAGGGCAGATGGTGGGTGGAAGGGGGAGAGAGAAAGAGGGCAGATGGTGGATGGAAGGGGCAGAGAGAGAGAGGGCAGACACCAGATTTCAGAGAAAGAGCGAAGACAGATGCTGGATGGAAGGAAGACAGTGAAAAGAAGATGAGGAATGCAGAAACCAGGGTATAGTATTGTATCTGTGTTTATGTGTTAATAAATGTTTATAAATAGAACATATAAATAAGGTAATCATTTTATTGGACTAATTTTTAATACATTTTGACTTAACTTTCAGAGAACAAAACCCCCTTCCTCAGGATAAGATACTATAACAGTACTATACTGTATTGACCTGAGGAAGGAGGTTTTGGCCTTTGATAGCTAAATGTATTAGTCCAGTAAAATGGTATTTTATTTTCTATATTTGTTTTATTTCTATTTGTTAATTTGTAAAGTGGTGATCGGATTTGTTAGTTTTTTCAAATTTACATCCACTGTCTTTATATTTTGCACAGTACTAGGGGTCATTTTCTGTTTCTGTGGTGTTGCATTGTATGCAGAGTCTGGCATCTTGGGTTCAGTTTAATTTTTGTCTAAATAGAAAGTTTATGATTACTTATTCTATAGTGGATTAGGGTGTATCTGTGTTTGTGAAAAAGACATGGCTTCCGGTTGGCATTGACTGTGCAGGATCGACGATCTGTACTAATCTGTCTGTTTTCATTTTACAATAGGTGAATTGATGTTCTAGTGCTCACTGTAGCGTTTAAGATGCTTGTGTGACTTGTAGAAATGACTGCTTATGGTATGGTAGAATTGCGCTATAGGTCCTGAGTGTTTTGTATTCTCGGTATGCCTAGTACTGGATTTGGGGGGGAGGTGTTAAAAAATGACCGGCCCCGGGTGTCAACTACCCTAGGTACGCCACTGCCCCTAGAGATCTCACTCTTTAATTCACTTAAATAATCACCCAAAGGAGGATTCCACATACCCTCCTTGCTCACAAAATTCAGAGTCTGTGTCGTGATAAAGACAGCGCTCTTGTAAAGCGTGAAGAGCCCTGTACAGTTCTAACCTACATGTGCAGTTGTAAAAGAGGCTATGAAGATGTTAGTATTACCGCATGCCGCATCATCGTCTATAAGATCGCAAGACGACACTGTGTATTCATGGAGAAACAGGTGCATATAGAGCTCATTGGGGTCTCTTGTGATGCTTGTGGCAGGTAGATTTCTTCTTTGGCCAACTTCCCCCACAAAGAGTTTAAGAACAGTTTTGTTCACGGTTATCTGGTCAGCACGTAAAAGCACACTTCTTTTTGTTCAGCATCAGTACACCACTGAGGAAACCCCGATGCTTCCTGCTTTGACGCAGATGCATGCTTATGTATTCTCAAAGAGGTGTGTAGACACATGCAACACAACAGAAACATGAGTTTACCATGCAGCCTAACAGGAGGGAACAACTTGGCTTATACAAGCCCAAAATAATCGAAGGGTCCAAAATTTTCATAGATGATTTAGGGGTGACCAATAGGATATTCTTTAGTTTTATTGACAAAAGAGTAAAGGCAGTTTAATGACGGCATAACCGTCAAGAAAGTAGTCGCCCATCTGCATTTCACCACCATTTAGATAGTGCCTGATCTTTCTGTGTTTTGTCCTCGGTGTATATTAGGCAGCGGATAGTGGCAGTTGAATATCTTTTGTTCTGCTGATGATAATCGTTGGTCAACGGCAGAGCTATGATTCTCAGTTGTAAGCACACCAACCTGAACATGGTCATACACACGGAACTGAATGTGATGATTTGGAACGGGTCTATACAATTCCTTAGGGTCGTTGCCCCACCCCACGGTATTTCTTCTACTTCTATCTCCTCAGTTTTGTCAGTCATTTCCATAATTTCCTCTCTATACAGGACACAGGCTTTTATAAAAATATAGACATCTTGCTTACATTAGAAGGCTAGAAGTCATAATCATGTTCTAGCTGTACTGTCATGTGAAAGGTTCTCTTTCATCGCGCATCATGCTCTCAACACCGTCCTACTTTTCCTCAGGCATTTCCCCCACATAGTTTTGATTTTCCATGGTGTTAAAAAGAGGACTATACCCTTTGCTACCTTCAAAGCCCATGGCTTGCAGGAGCTTGGTAAGCTTCATGGGCAGAAATTTTAGAGAATCTATGAAATAAATGACCAGCACATCAACTCTGGTTTGTGAAAGCTTACCACATTGCGCTAACAAACTCATATCCATCGTTTCCTGCAACAGCTGACTGATTATGAAATAACCATCGTAGCCTTTTGAATTCTGAGCTCCGAAAGTGTAGTTCTTGAACCACTTGTCAATGAAACAACTTCCGAACTCAGACAGTTTACCCCCTTGAGTTCCCTGTCATGCTCACGGTAAAGATCCGTTGCAAAGATGTAGTTGGGGATGTGCAACCCTGTCTCCTGCATATATTCACAGTCTTAAATGATACACCTTTCATATGTTTTACGTCTAGCCAGCCTTGTCATATAGCATAAATGTTATTCGCCTTTCAGTACAGGATCACCACACTGCAAACATTTTATGACTTTGCATTTTTGCTTTTTTTCTATGTAAGAGTCGCAATTATTGCAAAATATTCTAGACAAGCATTCTCTCTCATTTTTGGATGTCAGGTTTGTATGTTGTTTTAGACGATCCTTACAGCCGGCAGTTAGGACACCTCTTTCCACCTGCCTGAACTGTACATCTGCGGAAGCTAGAAGAATGGTCTAAGGTGTGGCAATTAAAATTCAATGCGAAGAAATGCAAAGTGATGCACTTAGGGAGTAGAAATCCACAGGAGACGCATGTGTTAGGCGGTGAGAGTCTGATATGTACAGATGGAGAGAGAGATCTTGGGGTGATAGTATCTGAGGATCTGAAGGCGACGAAACAGTGTAACAAGGCGGTGGCCGTAGCTAGAAGGTTGCTAGGCTGTATAGAGAGAGGTGTAACCAGCAGAAGAAAAGAGGTTTTAATGCCCCTGTATAAGTCGGTGAGGCCCCACCTGGAGTATTGTGTTCAGTTTTGGAGGCCGTATCTTGCTAAGGATGTAAAAAGAATTGAAGCGGTGCAAAGAAAAGCTACGAGAATGGTATGGGATTTGCGTTACAAGACGTATGAGGAGAGACTTGCTGACCTGAACATGTATACCCTGGAGGAAAGGAGAAACAGGGGTGATATGATACAGACGTTCAAATATTTGAAAGGTATTAATCCGCAAACAAACCCTAGGGCTCCTCAGTGACTGAACATGAATACTCCCTGACTGCCTTTATCCCAGGCCCAGCCTCATCCATATCTTTAGTTTAATTGCAAAAGTTCCCTTTTTGATTTGTTCTAATTTGTCCTTAATCTCTTCTCCATAAATGTGGACTAAAAACATTGTATTCTTTGTTTTTTTATTTCTGGATCACAATTAACTTTTCTGTCTCTTTTTTTATAAATCATCTACGGAGAAGCCCCGAGTTACATGACAGACTTGATCGACTTACCAATTAGAAATACATCCGAATCAACACAATATTATCTAAATCTGCACTACCCAAGCTGCAAAGGACTTCAATATAAAACAACTTACGCATCTAGTTTTTCCTACATAAGCACACAAGTGTGGAACCCATTACCAAAAGCCTTGAAAACGACGTACGACCACTTAAACTTCCGAAAATCACTAAAAGCCAACCTGTTTAAAAAGGCATACCCTACCGATCCAACTGAAATGCCTAATCTCTGCAACACAACCAAACTAAAGCACGTAATGGATGTAACACAACTCTTCCGTTCTCTGATTCCCTAATGTGGCTGTGCCACATGAACTTGATCTTACCACAACATCACCCTGTATTTGTTCACACCGGAGCCTGCAAAGGCCTCTCCAGTACTATGTAAGCCACATTGAGCCTACAAATATGTGGGAAAATGTGGGATACAAATGTAACAAATAAATAAATGATGTGATTTCTTATATAATTCAAAGTGTATTAATAAATAGTTAAAAAAAATATATACAGACTTGAAATTCATCACACATATATACAGCAAACATTTGTCCCATGCAATGGGCCTAGCACTCTCTCCACCTGCTGTTAACTCTACCTGCGAGCTGTGCAATTCTGGTCACTAGATATCAAAAAGATCTAGCTAAACGTTAAGGGTACAGAGGAAGGCGATGAAAATGATAAAGGGGATGGGATGACTTCCCTGTGAGGAGATGCTAAAGCTGTGCATCTTTCAAAACAGGGGGGTAAATGTGGACAAATGCAAAGTGATGCACATTGGGAAGAACAATCCAGATCATAGTTACCTGATGCTAGGTGTCATCTACGGCTGAGGAAGCGCTGTTTCTAGTCCTCAGTCAGAGGAATCACGGCTGGGGTTCCCTCACTCCATGTTCCTGCCAGGTGGATATTCTCATGCGGTTCCACGTTCATCGATCCTCTGCCCCACGCCACGAGGTCAGGCCTGGCCTAGAAGTGTGCACCGGGTTGGAGGCAGTGCATTCGCTGAGGATTGGCGCGTCTGCCCGATATTCTTCAACCGCCACTTTCATCTGATAAGTCGCTAGAGCTACTGTCCATCATTGAAGTGATCACGATCCACCACCGCTTCTTTGATTCGAATGGCAACGATGGACACCCTAAGCATCAGGACCACATGTTAGTGTCCACTTGAGCGTGCTGCTGCCTTAACGGTGAGATTGAAACAGCGTGCGAATTAAAAAAAATCAAATCAGGGTCTCATAACGAGCATTGCTTTCACCACCAGTAAGACCACTACTAGTACTTTGATGATCATCACTCTTGACCATTGCAACAATCCTAACAAATTATGAACAGCTGTTTTTTGTAACAAAGGCCAAGTATAGATGGTGTTAGGTGGGTTGTAACTGCTGTGAAGAGACTCAAGATCTGCATTTTTTATTGACTAGATTTGTATATTGATTAATCAAATTTAGATGGTTTTGTATACTGTTTAGTCAAATCCAGATAGCTTGTAACTAAGTGGAGTGACTCAAGATCTGGATCCTACTACTGTCTAGTATATATTGCTTAGTTAAGGTCACAAAGAGGTGTCGTCGTCGATAATACACTGAAACCTTCTGCTCAGTGTGCTGCTGCGGCTAAGAAAGCGAATAGAATGTTGGGTATTATCAGGAAAGGTATGGAAAACAGGTGTGAGGATGTTATAATGCCATTGTATCACTCCATGGTGCGACCGCACCTTGAGTATTGTGTTCAATTCTGGTCGCTGCATCTCAAGAAAGATATAGTAGAATTGGAAAAGGTGCAGCAAAGGGCGACTAAAATGATAGCAGGGATGGGACGACTTCCCTATGAAGAAAGACTAAGGAGGCTAGGGCTATACAGCTTGGAGAAGAGATGGCTGAGGGGAGACATGATAGAGGTATATAAAATAATGAGTGGAGTGGAACAGGTGGATGCGAAGCGTCTGTTCACGCTTTCCAAAAATACTAGCACTAGGGGCATACGATGAAACTACAGTGTAGTAAATTTAAAACAAATCAGAGAAAATTTTTCTTCACCCAACGTGTAATTAAACTCTGGAATTCGTTGCCGGTGAAGGTGGTTAGCTTAGCAGAGTTTAAAAAGGGGTTGGACGGTTTCCTAAAGGACAAGTCCATAAACCGCTACTAAACGGACTTGGAAAACTCCAAAATTCCAGGAATAACATGTATAGAATGTTTGTACGTTTTGGAAGCTTGCCAGGTGCCCTTGGCCTGGATTGGCCGCTGTCGTGGACAGGATGCTGGGCTCGATGGACCCTTGGTCTTTTCCCAGTATGGCATTACTTATGTACTTATATGTATTAATTGACTCATTCTGTAGACTTCTGATCTTTATTGATACCTCTGCATCATATTGCCTTTCACTGAATTATTTTATTTTATTTTATTTTTATTATATCTGTACCCCACGCTTTCCCACTCGTAGCAGGCTCAATGCGGCTTACATATTATATACAGGTACTTATTTGTACCTGGGACACTCTCTATCTCAGTTGATAACACCCTTATCGTCCCCGTCTCATCTGCCCGCAACTTCGGAGTCATCTTCGACTCCGCCCTCTCCTTCTCTGCACATATCCAGCAGATAGCCAAGACCTGTCGCTTCTTCCTCTATAACATTAGCAAAATTCGCCCTTTCCTTTCTGAGCACACCCCCCGAACTCTCATCCACTCTCTACTACTACTACTTGACATTTCTAAAGCGCTACTAGGGTTACGCAGTGCTGTACAATTTAACATAGAAGGACAGTCCCTGCTCAAAGGAGCTTACAATCTAAAGGACAAATGTCAAATAGGGGCAGTCTAGATTTCCTGAAAGGTATAAAGGTTAGGTGCCGAAAGCAACATTGAAGAGGTGGGCTTTGAGCAAGGATTTGAAGATGGGTAGGGAGGGGGCTTGGCGTAAGGGCTCAGGAAGTTGATTCCAAGCATAGGGTGAGGCGAGGCAGAATGAGCGGAGCCTGGAGTTGGCGGTGGTGGAGAAGGGTACTGAGAGGAGGGATTTGTCCTGTGAGCGGAGGTTACGGGCGGGAACGTAAGGGGAAATGAGGGTAGAGAGGTAATGAGGGGCTGCAGACTGAGTGCATTTGTAGGTAAGAAGGAGAAGCTTGAACTGTATGCGGTATCTGATCTCATTACCTCTCGCCTTGACTACTGCAACCTACTCCTCACTGGCCTCCCACTTAGCCATCTGTCCCCCCTTCAGTCCGTTCAGAACTCTGCTGCACGTTTTATCTTCCTCATGGACCGATATACTCATATCACCCCTCTCAAGTCACTTCACTGGCTTCCGATCAGGTACCGCATACAGTTCAAGCTTCTCCTACTAACCTACAAATGCACTCGATTTGCAGCCCCTCCTTACCTCTCTACCCTCATCTTCCCTTACGTTCCTACCCGTAACCTCCGCTCTCAAGACAAATCCATCCACTGCCAACTCCAGGCTCCGCCCTTTCTGCCTCGCCTCACCCTATGCTTGGAATAGACTCCCTGAGCCCATACGCCAGGCCCCCTCCCTGCCCATCTTCAAATCTTTACTCAAATCCCACCTCTTCAATGTCGCCTTCGGCACCTAACCACGTTACCTCTATTCAGGAAACTAGACTGCCCCAACTTGACATTTCGTCCTTTAGATTGTAAGCTCCTTTGAGCAGGGACTGTCCTTCTTTGTTAAACTGTACAGTGCTGCGTAACCCTAGTAGCGCTCTAGAAATGTTAAGTAGTAGTAGTAGTAAGTGACTTGCCCAGAGTCACAAGGAGCTGCCTGTGCCTGCAGTGGAAATCGAACCCAGTTCCCCAGGACCAAAGTCCACCACTCCTCCACATTACTAACTGTAATATCAAAAATTGAGTATTGCAACGCAATTGAAAAATCTTCTTCAAAAACTCTACAATGTGTACTTAAAAATTAATAACACAACTGAGAAAATCGATCTCAATAACCCCACAGTGTGTACTTCAACTACCGAACACTATCAATCAAACATCCCTTATGAAATAATACCAAGATAAATATTACTAAACTACTCTTCTCCATCTACTCACCCTAATTCGTCACATACTAACCACCCCTCTATCTGAAACTAATAGCATTCCCACAATACACCTGCCCCACCGACCAGCCAGACACAATACATACCGCCATAACCACAATAATAACCAAAATAATGGAATCATCACCTCACTTGAACAAAATCAAGATAAAAGGAAAAAAGGGACATAATAAACCTCCACCATCAGTAAATAGACATCTAAGAAAAATCAACATAATCTCAAACCTAACTGATCCCTTCCAAATAATCCGATTAGGGTATACAAATGTCAGATCTGCTGTTAATAAAACAACTTCAAGAACAGATTGGATCACTGATGACAACCTAGATCTAGTAATCATAGTAACATAGTAGATGACGGCAGAAAAAGACCTGCATGGTCCATCTAGTCTGCCCAAGATAAACTCATATCTTGAATTTGTACCTGTCTTTTTCAGGGCACAGACCGTACAAGTCTCCCAAGCAGTATTTCCCGCCTCCCAACCACCAGTCCCGTCTCCCATCACCGGCTCTGGTACAGACCATATAAGTCTGCCCAGCACTAAAACCGCCTCCCAACCACCACCCCCTCTTCCCCCCACCTGCTCCGCCACCCAATTTCAGCTAAGCTTCTGAGGATCCATTCCTTCTGCACAGGATTCCTTTATGCCTATCACACGCATGTTTGAATTCTGTTACCGTTTTCATCTCCACCACCTCCCGCGGGAGGGCATTCCAAGCGTCCACCACCCTCTCCGTGAAAAAATACTTCCTGACATCTTTTTTGAGTCTGCCCCCCTTCAATCTCATTTCATGAAGGGGGGCAGACTCAAAAAAGATGTCAGGAAGTATTTTTTCACGGAGAGGGTGGTTTCATCAATGAAACTTGGATTCACGATCAAAATGACCCAATATTACTGGATCTCTGCCCACCCGGCTACAAAATTACCCACTGGTCAAGAAAGGGAAAGAGAGGAGAAGGCATTGCATTAATTTACAAATCTTATCTCACAGCAACAACTAAAGCCGCATCCATAACACCACAACTCGAAATTGCCTCCATTAGTATAAACCATTCCACCTTGCTTGACCATTTAAATATTATTTTGTTTTACAGACCTCCAGGAAATTGGCAAGAATGCCAACCACATTTCATGGACTTCATTTTTAATGCCCGTGTATCTAATTCTAATCTTCTAATATTAGGGGATATAAACTTGCACCTAGAAGACCATAACACAAAGAATACCCGAGAATGTAAGGACTTTCTCCACTTATGGGAATTTAATTGGATTAATACTCAAGCAACGCATATGTTAGAAAATAGACATTTAGTGTTATAGAAGAATCTTGGACAACATGATAATGAAAAAACATAATAGTATAACAAGAAGGATTTTGGGTAACAAGATAATGATATAACGTGATAGTAATACAATGGCGAAGAAAAAATCTGGTCCAGAAACATGAACGTAAAACTTACAACACAAGAGGCCAAATTGACCCGGTACAATTCTGGCAACAGTTCTACACGAATGTATGGTCAGTACAAATAGCTTCCATTCAATATCTCCTAAACTGGGACAATAGATGTAGAAACACACTTGACACTGTTTGAGGAGGCACAGAGAAGGCCTCCAGTATTCAACGTACAGGGAGAGATGGAGATTTCTCCCCTTCTGATCATGAGAACAGTTATTGCTGGAAGCAATTCACTCTACCCCCCTCTTGACCACGACCCTCCCATAAGTGTGGACAGGCCTCAGGGAATTTGGGCGACAGAGTTCTTTTCCATGTCTTTTGTAGGGGGCCACTTCAAGGCAAGAGAGAATGACTTTTCTGTATTGTTCTGTCTAGAACAATAGATCAAATATTGTATCTCACAAAAAGCAGAAACAGACCTCTGGAGCCAGGTAGCAATAGCTTTTATTACGTATTTCTTTGAACACAAGAGAATCTATGTTCTGACATGTCTCCAAACACAGGGTCTGGGCTGTCAGGAGAGAAATGTAACACCTCTAAAGGGAGCAGTTAAACTCTTGCCTCCTCTCTTTAGAATAAGGATAAGGAAAATACTGAGACAAAAGACCAAAAGTTCTGACAAATAGATTCTTTTGTGGGAAAACTGTAAATGTGACCAGAAGAGAGATAATGATCCAAAACATTTTGACAACAAATCCATCTTCTAAGGAAATGCAAACATATGCTATGTACTTCTTTGTTGATACTATAAACAAAGAGATCCTGACTGTACCTGCAAGATGCTAACTGGGGGGGGGGGGGGGGGGGGACCTCCCCTCCCCTCCCTCCCCTCCCCTCCCTCCCCTCCCTCCCTCTTACTCATTTGTACTGTAAGGAAAAAAACCCTATATAAACTTTTCTGTAAGACAGGAAAGAGGTCAGCGTACATCTCTTTTGGCCCCACGCCAGGGAGACTGAAAGAATGTCCTGACCTTTTCCACTGAATTTCCATTTCTGTATACTGTACCTATAGAGTGTGCTTTTTCTAGCAAAAAAGGTGCCGGTACTCAAATGTTAGGCCACCCTTCAGGAGTGAGGTGATCAATGAAGGACCCAGCCCACAATAGCCAGGCCCCCTGCAACCAGTCACAGAATCTAGGACAAGGTGGAATTGGTGGGTAGAGCCTGAGATCTTTCATTAAAACTTGAGGACCATGGGCCAATTTTAGCAGACAATGGAAAAGGTGCCGGTACTCAGTACCCCCAAGTACCCCCTCAAAAAAGCCCTGTACAAGACTATTTCTTATTTTTTACCTAATTTTGGTTAAAGGATAAACCTGTATTAACCCCAAGAAGCTTCTTTTGGTTCTTTTTGTTTCTAGTTGTTATTGTTTTAGTAGACTTTACCAGCTGACCAGGGTTCTAAGATACCAGTTGGAGAATTTGTCTGTGGAAGTAGTGCTGGTTCTGTTGGGCTCTGGGACGCAGCACGAAAAGGCACAAACAACAGAATAGCACCATCACAAACAAGAACATCACGTAGACACAGTTCACTACCTTGGTTTAATGATGACTTGAAAAAACGAAAAACCCAGGTGAGAAGACTTGAACGAACATGGAACAAAAGGAAAGATGACTGCTAAGACAATACAAATATACAATTAGACAAGATAAAAGATCATATTACAAATCCAAAATTGGGCCAGAATATAAGGATACACATAAGCTATTCCACTCCGGTTACCACAACCAATACAGATACCCCATCAGCAAATGAATTAGCTACTTCCACGAGAAAATAATCAAGCCACGATCCACCCTACCACTTAACTCAAACGATTATGAAAAATTCATCAACTGTTTGGACCCTACCACTGATGAATACCCAGCTGACCGAATCTGGACAAACTTTGACTTATTGAAGGAAGAAAACAATCACCCAAGTGATCAACAAATTTACCAAGTTCCATTGCAAATTAGATATATGCCCTAGTTACTTAATAAAAACTGCCCCTCAACGTTTTATAACAGACCTTACCTCCTACCTAAATTACATGCTTCCACACAGATTTTTTCCAATGGACAAAGGTAATATACTACTAACACCTAATCCCGCCTAGCAAGGACTACAGCTCCCAGAGTGCACTCTGAGCCACACAGTAATCCCTCGTAGGAAGGACTACAGCTCCCAGAGTGCACTCTGAGCCACACAGTAATTCCTTGTAGGAAGGACTACAGCTCCCAGAGTACATTGTGACCCTCCCACACAGTAATCCCTCCTAGGAAGGACTACAGCTCCCAGAGTCCACTATGACCCTTCTAGGAAGGACTACAGCTCCCAGACTGCACTGTGACACTCCCACAGAGTTATCTCTCCTAGGAAGGACTACAGCTCCCAGAGTGCACTTGAAACTCCCACACAGTAATGCCTTCTAGGAAGGACTGCAGCTCCCAGACTGCACTGTGACACTCCCACAGAGTTATCTCTCCTAGGAAGGACTACAGCTCCCAGAGTGCACTCTGACACTCCTAAACAGTAATGCCTTCTAGGAAGGACTGCAGCTCCCAGAGTCCACTATGACCCTTCTAGGAAGGACTACAGCTCCCAGAGTGCGATGTGACATTCTTACACATTAATCTCTCCTAGGAAGGACTACAGCTCCCAAAATGCACTTGAAACTTCCACACAGTAATGCCTCCTAGGAAGGACTACAGCTCCCAGAGTGCACTTGAAACTCCTACATAGTAATGCCTCCTAGGAAGGACTACAGCTCCCAGAGTGCACTCTGACCCTCCCACACAGTAATCCCTCCTAGGAAGGACTACAGCTCCCAGAGTGCACTCTGACCCTCCCACACAGTAATCCCTCCTAGGAAGGACTACAGCTCCCACAGTGCAGTCTGACCCTCCCACACAGTAATGCCTCCTAGGAAGGACTACAGCTCCCAGAGTGCACTCTGACACTCCTACACAGTAATGCCTTCTAGGAAGGACTGCAGCTCCCAGAGTCCACTATGACCCTTCTAGGAAGGACTGCAGCTCCCAGACTGCACTGTGACACTCCCACAGAGTTATCTCTCCTAGGAAGGACTACAGCTCCCAGAGTGCAGTCTGACCCTCCCACACAGTAATGCCTCCTAGGAAGGACTACAGCTCCCAGAGTGCACTCTGACCCTCCCACACAGTAATGCCTCCTAGGAAGGACTGCAGCTCCCAGAGTCCACTATGACCCTTCTAGGAAGGACTGCAGCTCCCAGACTGCACTGTGACACTCCCACAGAGTTATCTCTCCTAGGAAGGACTACAGCTCCCAGAGTGCAGTCTGACCCTCCCACACAGTAATGCCTCCTAGGAAGGACTACAGCTCCCAGAGTGCACTCTGACACTCCTACACAGTAATGCCTTCTAGGAAGGACTGCAGCTCCCAGAGTCCACTATGACCCTTCTAGGAAGGACTGCAGCTCCCAGACTGCACTGTGACACTCCCACAGAGTTATCTCTCCTAGGAAGGACTACAGCTCCCAGAGTGCAGTCTGACCCTCCCACACAGTAATGCCTCCTAGGAAGGACTACAGCTCCCAGAGTGCACTCTGACCCTCCCACACAGTAATCTCTCCTAGGAAGGACTACAGCTCCCAGAGTGCAGTGTAACACTCCCACACAGTAATCCCTCCTAGGAAGGACTACAGCTCCCAGAGGCCCTCATGATCAAAAGCCCCGCGCTGTTCCAAACAGCGCCCTAAAAATAGCGCCTGGACAGCGCAGGGCTTTTCTGCATCGATGATCAAAGATAATGCATGCTAATCTAAGCAGCGCTATTATTTTTGATTATCATGTTGAAGTGCGGGAGAATTGCGCCTGAGCATGCGCTCAGCACAATCCTCCCGCACTTGTTTGACAGGTCCAGCCCCCCAAACCCCAAGAAATTGTTGTGGCCGCCACCCTGTTATCCATCAACGGAGGGGGGTGGGGGCTGGAGGTCTGGTGGACCTCCAGCCCACCCCAACTCCTACCCTCCCCCGGCGTTCAGAATCCCTGGTGGTCTGTGGTCACCCACCCTCCCTGCCGGCCCCCCCGGCTGGCCCCCCTACCTTTTCTTGGAGGAGGGACGCAGCCTGCCTGCCTCCCTCCTCTTCCTGTCGACGCCGATGCAAAATGGCGGCTAGCCCCACCTATTGCATCCTGGGATGCGCTGGGCGGGGCTACAGACCATGCACTGGGTCTGTCCCACATAGTAATGCGGATCAAGAAAGGGATCTGGGTGTCGTCGTCGATGATACGCTGAAACCTTCTGCTCAGTGTGCTGCTGCGGCTAGGAAAGCGAATAGAATGTTGGGTGTTATTAGGAAGGGTATGGAGTCCAGGTGTGCGGATGTTATAATGCCGCTGTATCGCTCCATGGTGCGACCGCACCTGGAGTATTGTGTTCAGTACTGGTCTCCGTATCTCAAAAAAGATATAGTAGAATTGGAAAAGGTACAGCGAAGGGCGACGAAAATGATAGTGGGGATGGGACGACTTTCCTATGAAGAGAGGCTGAGAAGGCTAGGGCTTTTTAGCTTGGAGAAGAGACGGCTGAGGGGAGATATGATAGAAGTGTATAAAATAATGAGTGGAATGGATCGGGTGGATGTGAAGCGACTGTTCACGCTATCCAAAAATACTAGGACTAGAGGGCATGAGTTGAAGCTACAGTGTGGTAAATTTAAAACGAATCGGAGAAAATGTTTCTTCACCCAACGTGTAATTAGACTCTGGAATTCGTTGCCGGAGAAAGTGGTACGGGCGGTTAGCTTGACGGAGTTTAAAAAGGGGTTAGATAGATTCCTAAAGGACAAGTCCATAGACCGCTATTAAATGGACTTGGAAAAATTCCGCATTTTTAGGTATAACTTGTCTGGAATGTTTTTACGTTTGGGGAGCGTGCCAGGTGCCCTTGACCTGGATTGGCCACTGTCGGTGACAGGATGCTGGGCTAGATGGACCTTTGGTCTTTCCCAGTATGGCACTACTTATGTACTTATCCTAGGAAGGACTACAACTCCCAGAATGCACTATGACACTTTTGCACAGCAAGCCTATCTAGGAAGGACTACAGCTCCCAGAGTGCAGTGTAACACTCCCACTCAGTAATCCATCCTAGGAAGGACTACAGCTCCCAGAGTGCAGTGTAACACTCCTACACAGTAATCCCTCCTAGGAAGGACTACATCTCCCAGAGTGCACTCTGATCCTCCCACACAGTAATGCCTTCTAGGAAGGACTACAGCTCCAAGAATGCACTTGAGACTTCCACACAGTAATCCCTCCTAGGAAGGACTACAGCTCCCAGAGTGCACTGTGACCCTCCCACACAGTAATCCCTCCTAGGAAGGACTACAGCTCCCAGAGTGCAGTGTGACACCCCCACACATTAAACCCTCGTAGGATGGACTACAGCTCCCAGAGTGCACTCTGACCCTCCCACACAGTAATGCCTCCTAGGAAGGACTACAGCTCCCGGACTGCACTGTGACACTCTACTACTACTACTACTTAACATTTCTAGAGCGCTACTAGGGTTACGCAGCACTGTACAATTTAAGAAAGAGAGACAGTCCCTGCTCAAAGAGCTTACAATCTAATAGACAAGTGAACGGTCGGTCCGATAGGGGCAGTCAAATTGGGGCAGTCTGGATTCACTGAACGGTAAGGGTTAGGTGCCGAACGCAGCATTGAAGAGGTGGGCTTTAAGCAAAGACTTGAAGACGGGCAGGGAGGGGGCTTGGCGTAAGGGTTCAGGAAGGTTGCTCCCGCCTAGCAAGGACTACAGCTCCCAGAGTGCACTCTGAGCCACACAGTAATCCCTCGTAGGAAGGACTACAGCTCCCAGAGTGCACTCTGACCCTCCCACACAGTAATGCCTCCTAGGAAGGACTACAGCTCCCAGAGTGCACTCTGACCCTCCCACACAGTAATGCCTCCTAGGAAGGACTACAGCTCTCAGAGTGCACTGTGACCCTCCCAGATAGTAATGCCTCCTAGGAAGGACTACAGCTCCCAGAGTGCAGTCTGACCCTCCCACACAGTAATGCCTCCTAGGAAGGAGTACATCTCCCAGAGTGCACTCTGACCCTCCCACACAGTAATGCCTCCTAGGAAGGACTACAGCTCCCAGAGTGCAGTCTGACCCTCCCACACAGTAATGCCTCCTAGGAAGGAGTACATCTCCCAGAGTGCACTCTGACCCTCCCACACAGTAATGCCTCCTAGGAAGGACTACAGCTCCCAGAGTGCACTTGAAACTCCTACACAGTAATCCCTCCTAGGAAGGACTACAGCTCCCAGAGTGCACTTTGACCCTCCCACACAGTAATGCCTCCTAGGAAGGAGTACAGCTCCCAGAGTGCACTCTGACCCTCCCACACAGTAATGCCTCCTAGGAAGGACTACAGCTCCCAGAGTGCACTTGAAACTCCTACACAGTAATGCCTCCTAGGAAGGACTACAGCTCCCAGAATGCATTATGACCCTTCTTGGAAGGAGTACAGCTCCCAGAGTGCAGTGTAACACTCCCACACAGTAATCCCTCCTAGGAAGGACTACAGCTCCCAGAGTGCACTCTGACCCTCCCACACAGTAATCCCTCCTAGGAAGGACTACAGCTCCCAGAGTGCACTTTGACCCTCCCACAGAGTAATTACTCCTAGGAAGGACTATAGCTCCCAGAGTGCACTCTGAGCCTTCTATGAAGGACTACAGCTCCCAGAGTGCACTGTGACACTCCTACACAGTAATCCCTCCTAGGAAGGACTACAGCTCCCAGAGTGCGATGTGACACACCCACTCTGTCCTACACAAACTGAGTTTTCTTCTTCTGCCAGTCAGGGGTGAAAATGTGCAGCCCAGTTCACTAGCCTCTTGACTCCTCCTTGATCCTGTAAATGAATCATTAAATAACACAGCATTAGCCCAGTCCCAGTCTCATTTGCAAACCCTTCACAGGGCTGGAGGGAGGTCTCTCAGTCTCAGTCTCTCTTCCTTTGTTCAATGCACAGACTTCCTGTTTCAGAAGCAAGTGCTAAAGAAGCTGATCACTGGCATCCAGAGAAACCCATCCCTGCAGCCCAGGAGACATTCACACAGGAGCCTGGACTGGAGCTGGAGAAGAGCAGGAGGATGGAGCAGGTAGGAGACTGGCAGGAGGTGGGCAGCAGAGGATGCAGTGCCAGGCAATGCCACACACACACAAGAAGAAATGACTACATCTCTCAGAGTGCACTGTGACATTCCTACACAGTAATCCCTCCTAGGAAGGACTACAGCTCCCAGAGTGCACTCTGACCCTCCCACACAGTAATCTCTCCTAGGAAGGACTACAGCTCCCAGAGTGCAGTGTAACACTCCCACACAGTAATCCCTCCTAGGAAGGACTACATCTCTCAGAGTGCACTGGGTATGTCCCACATAGTAATGCATCCTAGGAAGGACTACAGCTCCCAGAATGTACTTGACACTCTTGTACGCCTATCTAGGAAGGACTACAGCTCCCAGAATGTACTTGATACTCTTGTACGCCTATCTAGGAAGGACTACAGCTCCCAGAGTGCAGTGTAACACTCCCACACAGTAATCCCTCCTAGTAAGGACTACAGCTCCCAGAGTGCGATGTGACATTCTTACACAGTAATCCCTGCTAGGAAGGACTACAGCTCCCAGAGTGCACTCTGACCCTTCCACACAGTAATCCCTCTGAGGAATGAGTACATCTCTCAGAGTGCATCCTAGGAAGGACTACAACTCCCTGAATGCACTATGACACTCTTGCACAGTAAGCCTTTCTAGGAAGGACTACAGCTCCCAGAGTGCACTTTGGCCCTCCCTCACAGTAACCCTCCTAGGAAGGAGTACAGCTGCCAGAGTGCACTTGAAACTCCTACACAGTAATGCCTCCTAGGAAGGAGTACAGCTCCCAGAGTGCACTCTGACCCTCCCACACAGTAATCCCTCCTAGGAAGGACTACAGCTCCCAGAATGCATTATGACCCTTCTTGGAAGGAGTACAGCTCCCAGAGTGCAGTGTAACACTCCCACACAGTAATCCCTCCTAGGAAGGACTACAGCTCCCAGAGTGCACTCTGACCCTCCCACACAGTAATCCCTCCTAGGAAGGACTACAGCTCCCAGAGTGCACTTTGACCCTCCCACAGAGTAATTACTCCTAGGAAGGACTATAGCTCCCAGAGTGCACTCTGAGCCTTCTATGAAGGACTACAGCTCCCAGAGTGCAATGTGACACACCCACTCTGTCCTACACAAACTGAGTTTTCTTCTTCTGCCAGTCAGGGGTGAAAATGTGCAGCCCAGTTCACTAGCCTCTTCTGACTCCTCCTTGATCCTGTAAATGAATCATTAAATAACACAACATTAGCCCAGTCTCATTTGCAAACCCTTCACAGGGCTGGAGGGAGGTCTCACAGTCTCTGTCTCTCTTCCTTTGTTCAATGCACAGACTTCCTGTTTCAGAAGCAAGTGCTAAAGAAGCTGATCACTGGCATCCAGAGAAACCCATCCCTGCAGCCCAGGAGACATTCACAGAGGAGCTGGAGAAGGGCAGGAGGATGGAGCAGGTAGGAGACTGGCAGGAGGTGGGCAGCAGGGGATGCAGTGCCAGGCAATGCCACACACACAGAAGTAGAAATGACTACATCTCTCAGAGTGCACTGGGTCTGTCCCTCATAGTAATGCATCCTAGGAAGTACTACAGCTCCCAGAGTGCACTGTGACACTCCTACACAGTAAACCTTTCTAGGAAGGACTACAGTTCCCAGACTGCACTGTGACACTCTTGCCCAGCAAGCCCATCTAGGAAGGACTACATCTCTCAGAGTGCACTGGGTCTGTCCCTCATAGTAATGCATCCTAGGAAGGACTACAGCTCCCAGAGTGCACTGTGACACTCCTACGCAGTAATCCCTCCTAGGAAGGACTACAGCTCCCAGAGTGCGATGTGACACACCCACTCTGTCCTACACAAACTGAGTTTTCTTCTTCTGCCAGTCAGGGGTGAAAATGTGCAGCCCAGTTCACTAGCCTCTTCTGACTCCTCCTTGATCCTGTAAATGAATCATTAAATAACACAGCATTAGCCCAGCCCCAGTCTCATTTGCAAACCCTTCACAGGGCTGGAGGGAGGTCTCTCAGTCTCAGTCTCTCTTCCTTTGCTTCATGCACAGACTTCCTGTTTCAGAAGCAAGTGCTAAAGAAGCTGATCACTGGCTTCCAGAGAAACCCATCCCTGCAGCCCAGGAGACATTCACAGAGGAGCCTGGACTGGAGCTGGAGAAGAGCAGGAGGATGGAGCAGGTAGGAGACTGGCAGGAGGTGGGCAGCTGGGGATGCAGTGCCAGGCAATGCCACACACACACAAGAAGAAATGACTACATCTCTCAGAGTGCACTGTGACCCTCCCACACAGTTGTCCCTCCTAGGAAGGACTACAGCTCTCTCTCTTTTTTTTAATTATGGGGAAACTGAGCCACTCAGGGGTGAAGATGTGCAGAGCAGTTCACTTGACTTTTCTGTTTCTCTGCCAGGATCTTACTGACCCCTCTTTGATCCTGTAAATAAATCTTTAAATAACACATCATTAGCCCAACCCACCTAGTTTCATATTGCAAACCCTGCACAGGGCTGGAGGGAGATCTCCCAGTCAGTCTTTCTTCCTTTGTTCAACCCACAGACTTCCTGTTTCAGAAGCAAGTGCTAAAGAAGCTGATCACTGGCATCCAGAAAAACCCATCCCTGCAGCCCAGGAGACATTCACAGAGGAGCTGGAGAAGGGCAGGAGGATGGAGCAGGTAGGAGACTGGCAGGAGGTGGGTAGCAGGGGATGCAGTGCCAGGCAATGCCACACACACACACAAGAAGAAATGAGCCTGTGCACAGAGGACAGAATAACTTTTCATAGGTAGTCATTTGTTATAAATCGTAATCAGCGTGTCATTTTGAGGGACTGAATTAGGTTGAAACCTAGTTTGGGGGCTCGGGGGGACTTTTGTTCCCCCCTCATGAACTGCATGTCTGGAAGGGGAAAAGGATGTGTAAAAGGTAATGTTGTGGAGGAGGGGTGTGAGGGGGTACAATCTGGAAGAGAAAAGAGAGGGAGATTACTTGCCTTATGTGTTTTGTATTTTTTGAGTTATGGGTGGGAATTGTCCACATGGGAATTGGTGGGTGGGAACGATCCGGTGGGAACTGTCCAGGCAGAACTGACCTAGAATCCTCAGCGAGAGGGCAGGTGCATACTAGGGGTGGAAGGAGAGATTGGGGAGTGAGGAGAGCGAGAGAGAGGAGATGAAAAGGGCAAGCTGAGGAGGGGGTGCTGCAGGAGGGACAAAGAGGAAAAGCTGGGGCTGTCAGGGGTGAAACGTGGCTGAATTTTGGGGATTCCATAGGACAGGAGAAGTTCCATATGGGAGGGAGACAGCTGGTGATATGTATTGGCAATATTCACAAATGGGCAGATGATCAAAAGCCCCGTGCTGTTCCAAACAGCGCTCTGAAAGTAGTGGTGGAAGAGCAGGGGGCTTTACTGGACCTCTGATCAGAGATAATTGCATGCAAATTTGAGCATGGGGTAGACAGTCCTCCCGCACTTATAAGTACATAAGTACATAAGTAGTGCCATACTGGGAAAGACCAAAGGTCCATCTAGCCCAGCATCCTGTCACCGACAGTGGCCAATCCAGGTCAAGGGCACCTGGCACGCTCCCCAAACGTAAAAAACATTCCAGACAAGTTATACCTAAAAATGAGGAATTTTTCCAGTCCATTTAATAGCGGTCTATGGACTTGTCCTTTAGGAATCTATCTAACCCCTTTTTAAACTCCGTCAAGCTAACCGCCCGTACCACGTTCTCCGGCAATGAATTCCAGAGTCTAATTACACGTTGGGTGAAGAAAAATTTTCTCCGATTCGTTTTAAATTTACCACACTGTAGCTTCAACTCATGCCCTCTAGTCCTAGTATTTTTGGATAGCGTGAACAGTCGCTTCACATCCACCCGATCCATTCCACTCATTATTTTATACACTTCTATCATATCTCCCCTCAGCCGTCTCTTCTCCAAGCTGAAAAGCCCTAGCCTTCTCAGCCTCTCTTCATAGGAAAGTCGTCCCATCCCCACTATCATTTTCGTCGCCCTTCGCTGTACCTTTTCCAATTCTACTATATCTTTTTTGAGATACGGAGACCAGTACTGAACACAATACTCCAGCTGCGGTCGCACCATGGAGCGATACAACGGCATTATAACATCCGCACACCTGGACTCCATACCCTTCCTAATAACACCCAACATTCTATTCGCTTTCCTAGCCGCAGCAGCACACTGAGCAGACTGGGTTGTCAAAAGGTGGTCTCCCTCCTCTTCCATCCCAGCGCATCCCAGAGGAGGCCACCTCCCTCCTCCAACTGAAGGTAGGGGGGTAGGGAAGGGCCGCTAAACCACCAGGTGGGGGGGTGGGGATTGTCTCGTGACCTGCTGGGCCACCAGGAACATCTGAGTGATGCTGGAGACATGCTGGATCTCCAGCCCCCCCCCCCTCCCCCCGAACTGGTGTTAGGGGACGGATCTCCAGCCCCCTGTTGCTGGGCGGGGGGTCGGGTCAAGGTTCCTGCGGGGGGCTGCTGCATTGGGGGGAATGGGGACCTGCTAGCATGCAAATGCATGCTGGACAGGGTTCACCATTCCTCCCCAATGGCGTAGGGTTTGCCACAGCCAGTGAGCCAATCTTTAGCGTGCTGGTCGCTGATCATTGGGGATGAATAGGTTTAGCTAAGAGCCCTGTTTTGCATGCATTTGCATGCTAGTTGCGTTCAGAGCCAGCAAGCGCATTGTTTCACGCGCTCGGTTTCTGTATATGTGCTGGGAGCAAGATTACTGAGGGGATGGGATAATCAAGCCTGAGCTGGGAGACGGCTTAGGCGGAGTCAGTCCTGGAGTCCCGGGTGGGGGGGGGGGAATTCTACACAAAAAGCTACTACTACTTAACATTTCTAGAGCGCTACTAGGGTTACGCAGCGCTGTACAATTTAACATAGAGGGACGGTCCCTGCTCAAGGAGCTTACAATCTAAGAGACAAGTGAAGGGACAGTCCGATAGGGGGGGTCAAATTGAGGCGGTCTGGGTTTAGTGAACGGAAGAGTTAGGTGCCAAATGCAGCATTGAAGAGGTGGGTTTTAAGCAAAGACTTGAAGATGGGCAGGGAGGGGGCTTGGCGTAGGGGCTCAGGAAGGTTGTTCCAAGCATAGGGTGAGGCGAGGCAGAATGAGCGGAGCCTAGAGTTGGCGGTGTTGGAGAAGGGTACTGAGAGGAGGGATTTGTCCTGTGAACGGAGGTTACGGGCGGGAACATAGGGGGAGATGAGGGTAGAAAGATAGTGAGGGGCAGCAGACTGAATGCATTTGTAGGTAAGAAGGAGAAGCTTGAATTGAATGCGGTATCTGATTGGAAGCCAGTGAAGTGACCGGAGGAGAGGGGTGATATGAGTAAATTGGTTTTGGCGGAATATGAGACGTGCCGCAGAGTTCTGGACAGATTGAAGGGGGGACAGATGGCTAAGTGGAAGGCCAGTGAGGAGTAAGTTGCAGTAGTCAAGGCGAGAGGTAATGAGAGCATGGACGAGAGTTCGGGTGGTGTATTCAGAGAGGAAAGGGCGAATTTTGAAGCTGAATTAAAAAAAAAATCTGCACAGTTACAACCCCCAAAACAAAGGCAGGAGCTGAAATCTAATGCATTCTGAGCACCTCCCGTGTCCCTGACTGTGTTTCTGGTTTGTGTTTCAGATGCGGGTGACATTTGAGGACGTCTTTGTCTCTTTCTCCCAGGAGGAGTGGGAGTATTTAGATGAGGAGCAGAAGGAGCTTTGGAGGGAGGTGATGAAGGACAACTATGAGATCCTGATGTCTCTAGGTAAGGGTTTCCCGTTATTCTTAATCTCTTCTCAGGCACATTAAGTAGTGACTGGCAGTGGGTGAGTCTCACTACAGGATGCCGGTGTGACTGATAATGAGTGATGGCGAGATGACATTAGTACCTGGGGTGGGCCTGTTTCTAAGATTCTTCTGTTTTCATTGGAGTATTGTTTCGATTCCTGTCTGTAAAACCTTCAATAACTATGACTCTGGCATTCTTACGGTATCCTATACTTTGTTTTTCACAATTTGTCACTCGGCGGGACTTGGGGGTGATTGTGTCTGATGACCTTAAGGTAGCCAAACAGGTAGAAAAGGTGACAGTCAAAGCCAGAAGGATGGTTGGGTGCATAAGGAGAGGGATGCAATTCTGGAGACCACACCTACAGAAGGATATAAACAGGATGGAGTAAGCGGTCTCCGTCATAAAACATAGAGAGACAGGCTCATGAACCTCAACTTCACCTGCATTTGACCGCCATTCCTCAGGAATTGAGCCCCTGGGAGCAGGTGGCCAGCAGGACTTACCGGACAGGGCAGGAAGGCAGAACTACAGGAAACAGCAGCCGGCAAACAGCAGGTCACTTCCAGAAAACACACTGGGGTTCCAGGCAGGCAGCAAGCAGCAGAAAAAAACAGAAAACAAGCCGGGTCTGGGCAGGCAGCAAGCAGCAGAAGAATAAATCAGGAGACAAGCAGGGTCAAAGCCACAATCAGGAAATAGCACAGCAGCACTGCAACTAACTCTCACCAAAGGAAACTCCCGTGACAGTACCTCTCCCTTAAGTCTTCCCTGGACTTCTCAGGAGGTCTGGATTTCTCTGGATCTTCTTGGTGGAATCTGCTGACAAGTTTAGGCGTGTCACCAACGTCCATATCATTAAGCGCAGGTCGTGAGATGGCCGGTTGAGGGCGAGGCTGGGCTTTGTCCACGGAGCTGGGTTGAGTGCCCGGCGCTGGAGTAGAGCTACAGGCCATGGTTTGCTGTGAGCTAGACTTCCGATTCTTAGATTTCCAGATCTCAGGATAGTCCTGAAGCTTAGGGCCTGGGGTCGGCTTTTTACGTAAGGTGCGGGACCACCGGCCCCAAGGAGTCATCCTAGAACTCCTGTTGGCTGGACTCTGGGGGCTGGGCATATTACCGGATTCCGCTTGGCACTGGCTGATCTGGGGTAATGCACATGCGCAGGTCAGCCCCCTCGTAGAAGTCTTAGAGTCCTGGGAGTCACTAATATCCGTCCACGCATCTGAGTCTTGGTCCGGCTGTTCACCGACCACACTATCGGTGTCAGGGATAAAACAACGTTTTCTGCAAGACTCGACCCAGTCCAATATCTCACCCTTGCCCCAGTCCAGGACCAGATTGTGTCTCTGTAGCCATGGAAGACCCAATACAATGGGCTGCACTGCTGAGGGAAGGACATATAGAGAGATGTCCTCCCTGTGATCGCCAATCCGTAAGCTCATGGGAACCGTTTGAGTGTTTACATATCCTTGAATGCTTCCATACACTGAAAAGAGCGGGATGGTCTTAGGTAATTCTTGTGTCGGAATGTTAAGCCCATGGACTAGAGACTCGGCTATAAAGCTTCCACCCGCCCCAGAGTCCAGAAAGACCTCAGTATGCTCCTGTCTGTGACCTAGGCCGAGCACTGCTGACATTAAGAATTGGGTACGCAGAAGGTTAGAAGATTGACTTATTACTGTGCCTGCAGTCAGACCTGGCCCCAAGAATCCAGGTTTCAGTGGACAGTTGACCGCGTAGTGTCCCGTATCACCACAATACAGGCAAAGATTGAGGGTCCGACGCCTCTGTTTCTCTTGAATCGTGAGAGGAGTATGACCTAGTTGCATGGGTTCTACTGGTGGTTGGGGGGGAACCTCCTGCGGACGAGGAGTCTGTGGTAAAACTTGATGGCTAGGTGTCTTAATACCTATCTTTTCTAAGGAATGCCATTCTCGGCCACGCTCCTGGAATCAAATATCAATCATATTACAAAGCTTGATTAGATCATCCAACCTGGTGGGAAGTTCACGTCCTGCCAGCTCATCCTTAATTTGCGGTGCCAATCCCTGCCAAAAGGTCGCGATCAGACTTTCATTGATCCAGGCTAATTCAGAAGCCAAAGTGCGGAACCTGATCGCATAGAGGGGCATAATCGAACGCGAACATCTATCTCCATGGGCGTCTATGTCCGAAAACGGGTACGTGAAGAGGCGGGACAGACCGTATTTTCAAAAAAAATGGATGTTTTTGAGCTGGGCGTTTTTTGTTTTTTTTAGCAATAATGGAAACTAAAAACGCCCAGCTCAAAAACACCCTCTGACCCAGTTAGCAGGGGGGAAAGCACCATGGGAGTACAGCCTACCAACTACCAACATCGTGAGCATTTGCCACAAGCTAGTGGAATTACGGAACCCAATACCCTACCCCCACCACAATACATTGCTGATGTGACTCTGCAGTGCGCATAACAGAAAAGGTGTCACACTCACCCGAGAGCCACATCAGAACCAGGGAAAGGCTGTCGCAGGATAGAACGCATTCTGCTGTCATGGAGGTGGGTACGGCATTTGAGGCTGGTATAGAGGCTGGAAAAAAAGTTTTTAAAGTGAGGTTTTTATGGTGGGAGCGGGTTAGTGACCACTGGGGGAGTCCGGGGAGGTCATCCCCGATTCCCTCCAGTGGTCATTGGGCAGTTGGGGCACTTGTTCGTGAAAAAAAAGGGTCCAAAAAAAGTGACCCAAAATCGCAGTAAAAACGCCTTTTTTTTTTCGATTATCAGCTAAAGACGCCCATCTCTCCTCGGCCGATAACCACGCCCCAGTTCCGCCTTCACCACGCCTCTGACATGCCCCCGTCAACTTTACCCGTTTCCGCAACGGATTGCAGTTGGAAACGCCCAAAATTGGCTTTCGATTATACCGATTTGGGCGCCCACGGGAGAAAGACGCCTATCTCCCGATTTGGGTCGCAATATAGGCGTTTTTCTCTTTCGAATATAAGCTGGATAGTCACCCAAGGTCTGTGTTCCTTGCTTGAGTCTCAAGAGTGCAGAAGTTGCGGAAGTAACCTTCCCAGGCTCTTCAAAAACTCATTTAAATTGATCCAGGAAACTCTGGAGATCATGAAGCACCGGATTGTCCCTCTCCCAAAGAGGGGATGCCCAAGCTAATGCTTGACTGGACAATAGAGACATAATATAAGCTATCCGGGTTCTCTCAGTGGGGAAATCTTGAGACTGGAGCTCAAAAATTATTTCACACTGGTTGAGAAAACCTCTACAGTCTTTGGGATTGCCGTCATATCTAGGTGGTGACTTCAGACGGATCCCTGGCGTGGCCGGAGTTCTTGCTGGTGCTGGACCTGAACTTGAAGCATCTGCTGCTAACTTTAGGGATGCCGACATAAGTCTCTCTAGTTGGTCCATACGTGCCCCCAGGGTGTGGAGGGCATTAGCATGCTCCTACAGCGCCTGCACGATGGATGATCCCTCCGAGCTCATGGCCTTGCAATCTGTCACATTTCTCGTGGAACCTCGAGGTTAGTGAGCCCTTGGGCCACTTCAGAGGGGCGGCAGCGGCAGGAGAATCACCCAAAAACAGACAAGGCAGAACAGACGTACCAGCAAACCCAGGTCTGAAACTACCAGGCAGAGACTGCAGCCGGGACAACTCAAGCTGGAGCAAGCAGGACAGGAATTCAGCCCAAACTTCACCTGCACTTGACCGCCGTTCCTCAGGAGTTGAGCCCCTGGGTGCAGGTGGCCGGCAGGACTTACCGGACAGGGCAGGAAAGCAGAACTGCAGGAAACAGCAGCCGGCAAACAGCAGGTCACTTCTAGAAAACACACCGGGGTTCCAGGCAGGCAGCAAGCAGCAGAATAAACCAGAAAACAAGCCGGGTCTGGGCAGGCAGCAGACAGAAGAATAAACCAGGAGACAAGCAGGGTCAAAGCCACAATCAGGAAATAGCACAGCAGCACTGCAACTAACTCTCACTAAAGGAAACTCCTCTGAGGACCTCTGTTGCAAGGCAAACTAGAGAACTTCCCAGGTGATTAATAAAGGCAGCATACAAGGGAGTTCACCAGGTACGGGTACTGCTTAATTCCAAAAAAAACCCCAAAACAATCTGGAAGGCTGGAAGATCCGGACTGGACCAGCATATCTTCTGGAACATGGGAAACGGCAAGCAATCAGTTCACAGCAGCCACCAGGTCTAACCACTGGGGGGCGAGGTGACTGAGAGCAAGGAACATGGGCACAACCGTGAGAGTGTCGTCAATATACAGGAGGCGGCAAGCTTTTTTCAAATGAAGGAAAACTCTGGAATGAGGGGGCATACAATGAAGTTAAAAGAAATAGGCTTAGGAGGAATCTACGAAAGTATTCGTTCATGGAAAGGGTGGTGGAGGCGTGGAATGGCCTACTGGTGGAGGTTGTGGCAACGAAGACTGTCAATTTAAGAAAGCATGGGACAGGCACGTGGGATCTGTTAGGAAAAGGAGGAGTTAGTGGTTTCTCAGGAAAGGCAGACTGGATGGGCCATTTGGCCCTTGTCTGCCATCATGATTCTATGTTTGGGGAGGGGAAGGGGAGGTTGAGGCTTTGCTGGGTCAGTGGTTGTTTCATCTTATACTGTAGGGGGCTATCGGAGCCAAAGCTAGTAGCTTTATTGGTTTAGGAACAGTTAGATGCATTGTCTGTTTCTTATCTCTGCCTTTGTTGTTGTCATTGGTTTCAGTTGAAAAACAAGTAAAGAACAGCAGATTGAAAAATCGTTGAAAGGTTTATTATTGTAGTTATCTGGGTCTTGCCGCGTTTGAGTAAGAACCGACATTTCAGCCACCATGAAGAACGCCACAGCATGTTGGCTGAAACGTCTGTTCCACTTACTCAGACGGACAACCACAACATCATAATTCCAGCTGCAGCAGCCTAAGAGAACGTACGTAAGTACTGCCACACTGGGACAGACCAAAGGTCCATCAAGCCCAGCATCCTGTTTCCAAGAGCGGCCAATCCAGGTTTTTCCCCAGAGGATTTCTCCCTTAAGAAGCCTAGGCTTTCTTTGGGGTCTGAGGAGGGGTCCTGCATATGGTCACCTGCAGCTTCCTCTGTAGTGGCTCTCTCGGAGCAGACGGGGGTAGAGGACGGTGTCCTCACTGACCAACCGGAGGACTCTTCCGCCGTGAGGATTTTCCATAAGGAGGAGTTGTCCTCCTTTATATCTCAGGCGCTGGAAGCCCTGGATATAGAGTATCCTGAGGTTGTGGCTTCTCAGGCGGTCAACCCCAAGATGGCTAGTACCAGACGACCTTCTAAGGCCTTTCCGGTACATGAAGCTATTGAAGAGTTGATTTTGGCCCAGTGGGCGGATCCGGATGGGGGGCTGAAAGTAGGCAGGGCTATGGCCAGGCTGTATCCGGTTTCAGCGGAACGTTTAGAGCAGTTTGTTCTACCTAGGGTGGATGCCCTGGTGACGGCGGTCACTAAGAAGACTACTCTTCCAGTGGAAGGTGGTATGGCACTTAAGGATGTGCAAGACAGATGGCTAGAGGCCTCTTTAAAACGTGCCTTTGAGGTGGCCGCTTTGACACTTGAAGCTTCTGTTTGTAGTTCTTATGCGGCTAGAGCTTGTCTCAGTTAGCTACATTCTGTCATGGATTTGTTTTCGGAGTCGGATATGTCGGACGCTCCTTAATTGCCCCTGATGGATATTGGGCTGGCGTACTTGGTGGATGCCTTGTATGATTTGGTCCATGCTTCGGCCAAACTCATGGCCTTGACCGTTTCCTCTCAGCGTCTTCTGTGGCTCAGTCGTTGGGCCGTAGATATGGCCTCTAAGCAACGGCTCATTAAATTGACTTTCCGAGGGAAATTGCTTTTTGGAAAAGATTGTTAAAGATTTGGGGGATTCTAAATCTCAGCGTCTTCCGGAGGATAGACCCAAGTCTACATCCAGGCAGGGAGCATCGAGGTCACGTTTCAGAGAGATGCGACGGTATCGCCCGGGGTGGCCCAACGCAGCCTTTCATCGTCCTCGTTTTGGGCAGAGTTCTTACTTTCGCAACGAGAAGCGTCCAGCTGGACCCCCCTCTCGTCAGGGGGGCTCCTTCTCGGGCCTCCCAATGATGGGGCGCAGGTCTACTCAGGAGGAGAGCAGATCGGTGGTCAGCTTTCTCTGTTTCTTCCAGAGTGGGCCAGAATTACTTCGGACCAGTGGGTCCTCGATGTGGTGCGAGAAGGTTACAAGCTAGAATTCTTCTCTCCCGTCACAGACTTTTTTTCTGGAGTCCCGCTGTGTATCGCAGGCCAAGAGGACAGTGGTTCTGCAGTGTTTGCGAGACCTGCTAAGGATAGGGGCTATCGTGCCTGTTCCTCCTCTCAAAAGGCGCACAGGTCCGTACTCTATCTTCTTTGTGGTTCCAAAGAAGGAAGGGGCTTTTTGGCCTATTCTCGAGCTCAGAAAAGTAAACCAGTTTTTGCGAGTTCATCACTTCCGCATGGTGACATTAAGGGCAGTTATTGCTGCTGTTCAACCAGGCGAGTTATTGACGGCTCTCGATTTGAGGGAAGCTTACCTGCACATTCCCATTTGGCAGCCCCATCAGAGATTTCTCAGATTTGCGGTGCTGGGTCAGCACTTCCAATTTCAGGCCCTTCCTTTCGGAATGGCCACTGCCCCATGCACTTTTTCCAAGGTCTTGGTGGTGGTGGCGGTGTTCCTTCGGAAGGAGGGGATTCGAGTGCATCCATATCGCGACGACTGGCTGATTCGGGCGACGACAGCAGAGGAAAGTCGAGTGGTCACCGACCGAGTGATTGCGGTGTTGCAATCCTTAGGTTGGGTGGTCAATATGGACAAGAGTCATCTGGTTCCTGATCAGAGTCTGGAGTATCTTGGAGTGCAATTCGATACAAAGCGGGGGAAGGTGTTTCTCCCCGACGGGCGAAGGATCAAATTGCTTTCTCAGGTACGGACCTTATTGAGTTGTTGCGCTCCCCGAGTGTGGGACTATGTTCAGCTCCTCGGTTCCATGACGGCGACCTTGGAGGTCATTCCATGGGCAAGGGCTCACATGCGGCCTCTTCAGAATTTCCTTTTGAGCAGATGGTTGCCAACATCGCTGGATTATCAATGACGCCTTCCTTGGTCGAGCCGGGCCAGGGACAGTCTCGCGTGGTGGCTCCGGTCAGCCAATTTGCAGAAGGGTGTTTCTCTGGCAGCTCCCAATTGGGTGATAGTCGTTACGGATGCCAGCCTTGCAGGCTGGGGAGCCCATTGTCTTCATCGAGTAGCCCAGGGATCGTGGACCCCTGTGCAGCGTTTCACCCCTCTCGAAGCGACTTGGCCGATAAATCGTGTGGAGTTGCGAGCAGTCGTGAATGCGCTGCGGAGTTTTCAGGACCTTCTGCAGGGGCAGGCGGATCGTGTATTCTCGGACAACACCATGACTGTGGTCTACATCAATCGGTAGGGGGGCACTCGCAGTCTTCCCTTGGCAGTGGAAGCATCTCGTATTCTAGTATGGGCGGAAGCGCATGCTCAGAGTCTGTCTGCAGTGCACATTGCGGGTCAAGACAATGTTCAAGCGGATTTTCTCAGCCGGAGTCTTTTGGACGCAGCGGAATGGACGGTGTCGGACTCGGCTTTTCAGCTGATCTGTCAACGTTGGGGAAGACCAGTAATGGATCTCATGGCCATGGCTTGCAATTCCAAAGTTCCCCAGTTCTTCAGCCACAAACGGCAGCCAGGATCCGCAGGATTGGACGCTTTTCTCCAGCCATGGCCGGAACAACATCTACTGTATGTTTTTCCTCTGTGGCCTCTTATAGGGAGAGTTCTTTGCCACATAGGGTGGCATTGGGGACCGGTCGTTCTAGTGGCCCCAGACTGGCCCCGATGGCCGTGGTATGCAGATCTCGTTTGAGCGCACTCAGGGCCACCATTGCGCCTTCCGGTGACTCCCGATCTGCTGCATCAAGGGCCAGTTCAGATGGAAAATCCCTCCCACTTTGGTCTTACGGCCTTGACTATTGATAGGCGGCTGCTGAGGAAGAAGGGATTTTCAGGACCAGTCATTGCCACTCTTTTGGGGGCACGGAAGCAGTCTACTTAAGCAGCGTACGCGCGAGTGTGGGAAGCTTTCTCGGCATGGTGTGCTTTACATGCTGAATCGCCTTTTTGGGTGGACATTCCGGTTATTCTGGAGTTTCTTCAGGATGGTCTTCAAAAGGGATTGGCATATAATTCAAAAACCAAAAAAACAGCCAAACACAATCTGAAAGGGTTGTGTAGAGTGAACAATAACAAGCAAGTGGGAAATACCCTCAGAAACCAAGGTCTCCACCAAGGTCTGACCACCAAGACACTGATATCTATGTAAGATTTTTGTGTCCGTGATCTAATCTCTTTCATGGGGTAAATTTTCCCACCTGTTCGCAATCAAGACTGTTCATAATAGAACCAATACTCCAAAACATTTGAGAGTATGAAATCTTTCCAAGCTGCAACATAGCATAAATAAACTTAGCTTTCTCATTGCTGGCTTGAAAACCCCACAGTCCAACTGTTGACTTTCATTCAACGGGGCCCAGATCGTTTCACCCACTTCAGGGCTTCATCAGGAACCACACAGTTTAAACATAGTTATATCAAACCAAACTGTTTGATGGTCACTGCCGCCCAGGTGGGCACCCACTTGGATATTTGACACGCTATCCCCATTTGTGAGCACCAGATCCAGTGTAGCTCCCTCCCTCGTGGGTCCCATCACCATTTGTCTGAGCAAAACACTTTGGAAAGCATCCACGATCCCTCTACTTCTTTCCGATTCCGCAGACTGAACCTTCCAATCTACATCCGGTAGATTGAAATCTCCCAGCAACAGCACCTCTCTCTTGCTTCCCAACTTTTGAATATCTGCGATCAGGTCAAAGTCCTGGATTTCAAGCGTGCTGACTTTAGTAAAATGGGGGAATACCTGAGGAAGGAGATGATGGGCTGGGAGGAAGTACGAGAAGTGGAAGGACAGTGGTCCAGGCTGAAAGAAGCTATAAATAGGGCCACGAACCTTTATGTAAGGAAAGTAAATAAAAGCAAGAGAAAAAGGAAACCAATATGGTTCTCCAAGCAAGTGATTGGGAAAATAAAGGCTAAAGAGTTGTCGTTCCAGAAATACAGAAAAACTCAAGAAAAGGAACACATGGAGGAATACCGGATGAAACTGAAAGAAGCCAAGAGAGAGATACGACTGGCAAAAGCGCAAGCGGAAGAACAAATGGCTAGAAATGTAAGGAGGGGTGACAAAAATTTCTTCAGGTATATTAGTGAAAAGAGAATGACTAAAAAGGGAATTGTGACACTAAAAGATACTGCGAACCGCTATGTGGAAAATGATGAAGAAAAAGCAAATTTGCTAAATAGATACTTTTGTTCTGTTTTCACAGAAGAAAATCCTGGAGAAGGACCGCGATGGACTGGAAATAGTACAAATGAGAATGAAGTGGATAGAGCAATGTTCACGGAAGAAAGTGTGTGTCAACAACTTGAAAAGCTAAAGGTGGACAAAGCCATGGGACCGGACGGGATCCACCCCAGGATATTGAGGGAGCTCAGAGAGGTTTTGACGGGTCCTCTTAAATATTTGTTTAATATATCCTTGCAGACGGGAGAGGTTCCGAGGGATTGGAGAACGGCGGAGGTGGTCCCTCTTCACAAAAGTGGTGATAGGGACTCAGTGACTTTGATGCCTGGCTTGCCTTCTTCCATGATCCTTCCTCCCCCTCTCTCATCCTTGGTGACTTTAATATTCCTGCTAACGATCCTTCCAACTCTTATATTTCCAAGTTACTCGCTTTAACATCCTCCTTTAATCTCCAACTATGCTCCACCTCCCCCACTCATCAAAATGGTCACTGTCTTGATCTCATCTTCTCCTCCAACTGTTCACCCTCTAGTTTCCTTGCCTCTGATCTTCCCCTCTCTGATCACCATCTTATAACTTTCACACTTAAATCTCCTCCCTCCCAGTCCCATCCTATCTTATCTAATTTATCTAGGAATCTTCACGATATTGACCCTTCATCTCTATCCTCCCATTTTTCAAACCTCCTCTCTACTGTGGCACCATCCACGTCTGTCAACGAGGCTGTTTCTTCTTACAACAATACTCTATCCTCTGCCTTAGACACTCTTGCACCTTTGATGACCCGCCCTATAAGGCGTACAAAACCCCAACCTTGGCTGACTTCTAATATCCGCTACCTACGTTCCTACGTACTGCCGAACGCCTCTGGCGGAAATCTCAGGCCCTTGCTGATTTCTTACACTTTAAGTGTACACTTTTAAGTGACCTCCTTCCAATCTGCTCTTTTACACGCCAAACAGGATTATTATGTGCAACTGACTAACTCTCTTGGCTCTAACCCTCGACTTCTCTTCACCACATTGAACTCTCTCCTCAAGGTGCCCCCTCCCCCAACTCCCCCTTCATTATCTCCTCAGACCCTTGCTGAATTCTTTCACAACAAGGTTCAAAAGATAAACCTTGCTTTCTCTACCTCACCACCTCTCCCTCCACTAGTCCGTTCCCCTCTCTCTCCTTCCCCTCATTCCCTTTCCTCCTTTCCTGAAGTTACTATGGAGGAAACTATACTTCTCCTTTCTTCCTCAAAATGTACCACCTGTTCCTCTGATCCCATTCCCACCCACCTTCTTAATGCCATCTCATCTGCTCTTATTCCTTTTATCTGTCACATTCTCAACCTCTCACTTTCCACTGCAACTGTCCCTACTGCCTTTAAACATGCTGTGGTCACACCTCTCCTTAAGAAGCCTTCACTCGACCCTACTTGTCCCTCTAATTACCGACCCATCTCCCTCCTCCCTTTTCTCTCCAAATTACTTGAGCGTGCTGTTCACCACCACTGCCTTGAATTTCTCTCCTCACATGCTGTTCTTGACCCACTACAATCTGGTTTTCGCCCTCTCCACTCAACTGAAACTGCGCTTACTAAAGTCTCCAATGACCTATTACTGGCTAAATCCAGAGGTCTCTATTCCATCCTCATTCTTCTTGATCTTTCCATTTATTTATTTATTTATTGTTTGCATTTGTATCCCACATTTTCCCACCTCTTTGCGGGCTCAGTTTTGACACTGTCGATCACAGCATACTCCTCGATACCCTGTCCTCACTTGGATTCCAGGGCTCTGTCCTTTCCTGGTTCTCTTCCTACCTCTCCCTCCGCACCTTCAGTGTTCACTCTGGTGGATCCTCTTCTACTTCTATCCCTCTGCCTGTCAGCGTACCTCAGGGTCCCCTCCTCTTTTCTATCTACACTTCTTCCCTTGGTTCATTAATCTCATCCCATGGCTTTTCCTACCATCTCTATGCTGATGACTCCCAAATCTACCTTTCTACCCCTGATATCTCACCTTGCATCCAAACCAAAGTTTCAGCGTGCTTGTCTGACATTGCTGTCTGGATGTCTCAACGCCACCTGAAATTAAACATGACCAAAACCGAGCTTCTCATTTTCCCCCCCAAACCCACCTCCCCACTCCACCCGTTTTCTATTTCTGTTGATGGCTCTCTCATTCTCCCTGTCTCCTCAGCTCGAAACCTGGGGTCATCTTTGACTCTTCTCTCTCCTTCTCTGCTCATACCCAGCAGATCGCCAAGACCTGTCGTTTCTTTCTTTACAACATCCATAAAATTTGCCCCTTTCTTTCCGAGCACTCTACCAAAACCCTCATCCACACCCTTGTCACCTCTCATTTAGACTACTGCAATCTGCTTCTTGCTGGCCTCCCACTTAGTCACCTCTCCCCTCTCCAATCGGTTCAAAACTCTGCTGCCCGTCTTGTCTTCCGCCAGGGTCGCTTTACTCATACTACCCCTCTCCTCAAGTCGCTTCACTGGCTCCCTATCCGTTTTCGCATCCTGTTCAAACTTCTTCTACTAACCTATAAATGTACTCACTCTACCGCTCCCCAGTATCTCTCCACACTCATCCTTCCCTACACCCCTTCCCATGCACTCCGCTCCATGGATAAATCCTTCTTATCTGTTCCCTTCTCCACTACTGCCAACTCCAGACTTCGCGCCTTCTGTCTCGCTGCACCCTACACCTGGAATAAACTTCCTGAGCCCCTACGTCTTGCCCCATCCTTGACCACCTTTAAATCTAGACTGAAAGCCCACCTCTTTAACATTGCTTTTGACTCATAACCACTCGCCTCCACCTACCCTCCTCTCTTCCTTCCTGTACACATTAATTGATTTGATTACTTTATTTTTTGACTATTAGATTGTAAGCTCTTTGAGCAGGGACTGTCTTTCTTCTATGTTTGTGCAGCGCTGCGTACGCCTTGTAGCGCCATAGAAATGCTAAATAGTAGTAGTAGTAGTAGAAGCTGGAAACTAGAGGCCGGTAAGCCTCACTTCGGTTATTGGAAAAGTAATGGAAGTGATGCTGAAGGAAAGGATAGTGAATTTCCTGGAAGCCAATAAGTTGCAAGATCCGAGACAACATGGTTGAGTTCTTTGATTGGGTGACAGGAGAATTGAATCAGGGACGAGCTATAGACGTAATCTACTTAGATTTCAACAAAGCTTTTGACACAGTTCCTCACAGGAGGCTCTTAAATAAACTGGATGGGCTGAAGATAGGACCCGAAGTGGTGAACTGGATTAGGAACTGGTTGACGGACAGACGCCAGAGGGTGGTGGTGAATGGAATTCGCTCGGAGGAGGGAAAGGTAAGTAGTGGAGTGCCTCAGGGATCGGTGCTGGGGCCGATTCTGTTCAATATATTTGTGAGTGACATTGCCAAAGAGTTAGAAGGTAAAGTTTGCCTATTTGCGGATGATACTAAGATCTGTAACAGAGTGGACACCCGGGAGGGAGTGGAAAACATGAAAAAGGATCTGAGGAAGCTAGAAGAATGGTCTAAGGTTTGGCAATTAAAATTCAATGCGAAGAAATGCAAAGTGATGCACTTAGGGAATAGAAATCCACGGGAGATGTATGTGTTAGGCTGTGAGAGTCTGATAGGTACGGACGGGGAAAGGGATCTTGGGGTGATAGTATCTGAGGATTTGAAGGCGACGAAACAGTGTGACAAGGCGGTGGCCGTAGCTAGAAGGTTGTTAGGCTGTATAGAGAGAGGTGTGACCAGCAGAAGAAAGGGGGTGTTGATGCCCCTGTATAAGTCGTTGGTGAGGCCCCACCTGGAGTATTGTGTTCAGTTTTGGAGGCCGTACCTTGCGAAGGATGTAAAAAGAATTGAAGCGGTGCAAAGGAAAGCTACGAGAATGGTATGGGATTTGCGTTACAAAACGTATGAGGAGAGACTTTCTGAACTAAACATGTATACTCTGGAGGAAAGGAGAAGCAGGGGTGATATGATACAGACGTTCAAATATTTGAAAGGTATTAATCCGGAGATGGGAAGGTGGTAGAACGAGAGGACATGAAATGAGATTGAAGGGGGGCAGACTCAAGAAAAATGTTAGGAAGTATTTTTTCACGGAGAGAGTAGTGGATGCTTGGAATGCTCTCCTGCGGGAGGTGGTGGAAATGAAAACAGTAACGGAATTCAAACATGCGTGGGATAAGCATAAAGGAATCCTGTTCAGAAGGAGCTTAGCCGAGATTGGGTGGCAGAGCCAGTGGCGGGAGGCGGGGATAGTGCTGAGCAGACTTATATGGTCTGTGCCACAGCCGGTGGTGGGAGGCGGGGCTGGTGGTTGGAAGGCGGGGATAGTGCTGGGCAGACTTATACGGTCTGTGCCAGAGCCGGTGGTTGGGAGGCGGGGCTGGTGGTTGGGAGGCGGTTTTAGTGCTGGGCAGACTTATATGGTCTGTGCCAGAGCCGATGGTTGGGAGGCGGGGCTGGTGATTGGGAGGCGGGGATAGTGCTGGGCAGACTTATACGGTCTGTGCCCTGAAGAACACAGGTACAAATCAAAGTAGGGTATACACAAAATTAGCACATATGAGTTATCTTGTTGGGCAGACTGGATGGACCGTGCAGGTCTTTTTCTGCCGTCATCTACTATGTTACTATGTAGTTACAGGGGTATAAATCTAAGATGAAATACAAACTTAGATTCAGATGATTCAAAACAGTCAAAAACATTCACACACTTACAAACATATTGACAAGCCACTGCAAGGCCTTAAATGTACTCAATACAAATATAAAATACAAAAAACCCACCCAACCCTATAGCACTTACTGTGTGGTTCCTGATGAAGCCCTGAAGTGGGTGAAACGATCTGGGCCCCGTTGAATGAAAGTCAACAGTTGGACTGTGGGGTTTTCAAGCCAGCAATGAGAAAGCTAAGTTTATTTATGCTATGTTGCAGCTTGGAAAGATTTCATACTCTCAAATGTTTTGGAGTATTGGTTCTATTATGAACAGTCTTGATTGCGAACAGGTGGGAAAATTTACCCCATGAAAGAGATTAGATCACGGACACAAAAATCTTATATAGATATCAGTGTCTTGGTGGTCAGATCTTGGTGGAGACCTTGGTTTCTGAGGGTATTTCCCACTTGCTTGTTATTGTTCACTCTACACAACCCTTTCAGATTGTGTTTGGCTGTTTTTTTAGTTTTTGAGATATTAGATTACTGTTTTTGTACAATTATTGGTATATAATTCCCTTTGAGTCCAGGTGGCCGCGCTAGCTTGTTTTAGGGGCAAACTGGACGGTTCCTCTTTAGCAGCTCGTTCTGATGTGGTTCGTTTCCTATGCGGGGCTTTTGGGCTTTGGCCTCCTCTGCGGCAGCTGTGCCGGCATGGCATTTGAATGTGGTACTGCGAGCCCTCCAGGCCCCACCGTTTGAGCGATTGAATAAGGTTTCTGAGAAGGATCTAACACTTAAGACAGTGTTTTTTGTGGCCATTGCTTCGGATAGGAGGATTTATGAAATTCAGGCTGTCTTCCAGAGATCCTTTTTTGCAGTTTTCTGAAGCAGGGGTGTCGACCCAGACGGTGCCGTCGTTTCTACCTAAAGTGGTTTTGGCTTTCCATGTCAATCGGGCGGTTTATCTTACGTCTTTTTGAAGAGAGGATTATCCGGGAGCGTTTGCCTCGCTACTTTTACTGGACGTGCGGAGAGCCTTGTTTCAGTACTTGTGATCTCTAACGAGTTTCGACGCTCGGATCATCTCTTTGTGCTCTTGTCGGGATCGAAAAGAGGTGAGGCAGCTTTTAAGGCTTCCGTTGCTCACTAGATTATGGAAGCCATTGGAGCGGCGTATCTGGTACAAGGGCGGGCGTCTCCAGTGGCCCTGAAGGCGCATTCTACTCGGGCACAGGTGGCTTCTTGGGCGGAGGCGGAGGCCTTATCTCTGGAAGAGATTTGTTGGGTTCTATTTGGGCGTCCCGTCATACTTTTGTGAAGCATTACAGGCTAGATGTGTCTGCTCGGTAGGATGTGAGTTTTTTTTGGGGGGGGGAGTGTTGGCGCAGGGAGCGGAGCGTCAGCTTCCCACCCTACTTAAGGAATGCTTTGGTACATCCCACTAGTTCCTGGATTCCATTTGCTGTGAGTGACAAGGAAGGTAAAATTATATCTTACCTGATAATTTTCTTTCCTTTAACGCAGCAGATGAATCCAGGATTCCTCCCTAGTTCAGCCGACGTTTTTTTTCATTTTCCGCACAATGTGGCTATTTTTTCCTTCTGGATTCTCTTTTGCAGAGTTCAGACAGATATGGGAACACGGAAAGGATTCCAATTTCTAGATTAAGTTGCAGTTATTTCAAAGTTCTTATTTGGTTCTCTGTTTTTCATAGTGAGGATGGTTTCTGGTTATTATTGGTTTCATATTTTTGGCCTTGGCAAATGCCTACGAATGACATATTGAGGAAGGAGCCCCCTCGGCACATCGACCCTCCCCCCCGGAGTGCATTCTTACCAGTGGCGTAGGAAAGGGGGGCGGGAGGGCCGGTCCACCCCGAGTGCACGTCACTGGGAGCTGCGTCGGCTCCGCTGGTTCCCTGCACTCTCTGCCCCGGAACAGGAAGTAACCTGTTCCAGGGAAGAGAGAGCAGGGAACCAGCGGAGCCGAAGCAGCTCCCAGCGACGTGCACTCGGGGCGGACTGTCCTCCCTTCCTACGCCACTGCTCCACCTGTTGGTAGGCGGACTTAACCCACTAGTTCCTGGATTCATCTGCTGCGTTAAAGGAAAGAAAATTATCAGGTAAGAAATAATTTTACCTTCTGTAACAAATGTATGATTGGCTAATGGTGAATCTCTTCCTGTGAACTTCAGGATCAGGTAACGCCCAAATTAGTTTATCTGGGGAACAAGCACCTTGAAGGTTTAGCCTTGCATCTTGCAGCCTGTCTGGTAAAGAGCAGTGTTAGGTGTCAGGTTCTCAGGTTCAGAGCCCGCGGGGACGGGCTCTGGAGGAAACGTGAGCCGTTGGGCTGCTGACGAGGAGTGACAGCAGCAGGCAAAACCCACCAGCCAGCACTGGGCTAGCACACTGGCACAGGCAAGGACTGCTGGCGCCGCCCAGCGAGCCAGAACACACGGACTGTAACCCCCTCGACTGGAGGACACCGGACTGGTCCGCACTGGACTGGAACCCACCGGACTGGAACCCACTGGACCGGAACACACTGGACTGGAGTACACTGGACTGGTCCATACAGCTTCACCTGCACTTAGCCACTGTCCCCCAGGAGTTGAGACCCTGGGTTCAAGCGGCCGGCAGGACTTACCGGATACAGGATAACACAGGGACCAGGATATTAGAACAAGCTTGAAACAGAAGTGCCCCTAGGTCCTGAACTAACAGGGGTGCTCCTAACAGTAAACCAACAGAAGTGCACCTAAGAACTAAACTAACAAAAGAATTCCTAAGCACTAAACTAACAGAAGTGCTCCTAAGAACTAAACTAACAGAAGTGCTACTAAGCACTACACAACCAGAAGTGCTTCTGACAGCACCAACAGGGAAAGCAGGGGAGCCACAAGGAGAAAGCAGGAAAGCTAAACACATAAACTAACAGAGGTTCTCCTAAGCACCAAGCTACAGTAGTGCACCACAGCACTAAACTAACACAGGTGCTCCTAAGCACCAAGCTACCAGAAGTGCTCCTAAGCACTCCACTAACAGTGCTTCTAACAGCACCAAAAGGGAAAGCAGGGGAACCACAAGGGAAAAAGCAGGGAAGCTAAACACATAAGTCACAAGTGCACACTGCACCAACACTGACCTGGACCCAGTGGCGTACCAAGGGGGGGGGGGGGCGGTGGGGGCGGTCCGGCCCGGGTGCCTGCCGCAGGGGGGGTGCCGCGCGCCTGTCGGCACTTCGTCTTCATGCTCCCTCTGCCCCGGAACAGGTTACTTCCTGTTCTGGGGCAGAGGGAGCATGAAAACGAAGAGCCGGCAGGCGCGCGGCACCCCCGCCCCAGCGGCGTGCACCCGGTGGGATTTCGCCAGAGGATCAGGGTTTTTTATCGCCGGGGGGGGCATCGCGCTGTTCCGGGGGTGGCGCTGCACCCGGGTGTCAGGCAACACACACAGGTGCAGTATAGCGAAGCAATTAGAGTCATGCTGCAGGAAGCAGGCAGCACAGAGAGACAGAGCTAACTCTCTGTGAGGCAACACACACAGGTGCAGTATAGTGAAGCAATTAGAGTCATGCTGCAGGAAGCAGGCAGCACAGAGAGACAGAGCTAGCTCAGAAAGGACAGACAGAAGAAACAGAAGCCAGCTAAGAAGCTGACCCCCAGAAATAAGGTAAGTCGGGGAGGGGTCACGGCCACAATCGTGACAATAGGGATAAACAATATCTATGTACAAAGATCAAAAGGTGCTTTTAAATATCAACTTGAATATAATCATATATTCTGTATTCATCCCTGGTAGTGATTAGCTTGGAAATGTATTTCCAACAGGGAGGGGGTATTTATACAAATTTTTTATTGAACTCGTTAAACTGCTGTTCTCCTACAGTACTATACAATGCTCTTTTTTTAATTTATTTAGAAAAAGATGACCCTAAGAACAGTAATGCAGAGGCACATAAATGGAAGCTCAGTGAGAAGCCTGAAGAGGAAAAGATGTTCTCAGAAAGGGAGAAAGAAGAGACTTCGTCCTGTTCTGACTGGGGAGAAAAGGGAAAAAATCAAAATAAACAAAAACCTTCAACAGGAAGCTCAGCTCCGTGTGAACATTGTACGGACTGTGGGAAAACTTTCAGTCAAAAGAGAGAACTACAGCAACAGCAGAAAACATGCATAAGAGAGACACACTGTATAGGTTCTGAGTGTGGGAAAGATTTCAATAGGAAGAAAGAGAAACATGAGAACAATAATACAGAAACTAGAGTGTGTACAACGACAGTAGATGAGAAAACCATTATCAATAAAGGAAGCGTTATAAAATACCAGAAAAATGACACTGATGAGAGATTATCTGCATGTTCTAGTCGTGACAAAAGCTTCAGACAGGAAGAAAATGTCATAAGAAACGTCCCAATGCCCAAGAGAATCCACAAAGGAGTGAAACCATTCATCTGCTCTGAGTGTAATAAAAGCTTCAGTCATAAATCAAACCTCATAAAACACCAGAGAATCCACACAGGAGTGAAACCATTCATCTGCAGTGAGTGTAATAAAAGCTTCACTCATAAAACAAGCCTCACAGAACACCAGAGAATCCACACAGGAGTGAAACCATTCATCTGCAGTGAGTGTAATAAAAGCTTCACTCATAAAACAAGCCTCACAAAACACCAGAGAATCCACACAGGAGTGAAACCATTCATCTGCAGTGAGTGTAATAAAAGCTTCAGTCAGAAAACAAGCCTCACACAACACCAGAGAATCCACACAGGAATGAAACCATTCATCTGCAGTGAGTGTAATAAAAGCTTCAATCAGAAGCAATACCTCACAAAACACCAGAGCATCCACACAGGAGTGAAACCATTCATCTGCAGTGAGTGTAATAAAAGCTTCACTCAGAAAAGAAACCTCACAGAACACCAGACAATCCACAGTGGAGTAAAGCCTTTTGCATGCACTGAGTGTGGTAGAAGCTTTACTGTGAAAGAAGCACTCAGAAGCCACTGCAAAATCCACACAGGCATCAAACCATTTATGTGCACGGAGTGTAATATAGGCTTCACTCATAAAACAAACCTCACAAAACACCAGAGAATCCACACAGAAATGAAACCATTCATCTGCACTGAATGTAATAAAAGCTTCAGGCAGAAGGGAGACCTCACAATACACCAGAGAATCCACACAGGAGTGAAACCATTCATCTGCTCTGAGTGTAATAAAAGCTTCAGTCATAAATCAAACCTCATAAAACACCAGAGCATCCACACAGGAGTGAAACCATTCATCTGCTCTGAGTGTAATAAAAGTTTCAGTCATAAATCAAACCTCATAAAACACCAGAGAATCCACACAGGAGTGAAACCATTCATCTGCAGTGAGTGTAATAAAAGCTTCACTCATAAAACAAGCCTCACAGAACACCAGAGAATCCACACAGGAATGAAACCATTCATCTGCAGTGAGTGTAATAAAAGCTTCAATCAGAAGCAATACCTCGCAAAACACCAGAGAATCCACACAGGAGTGAAACCATTCATCTGCAGTGAGTGTAATAAAAGCTTCAATCAGAAGCAATACCTCACACAACACCAGAGAATCCACACAGGAATGAAACCATTCATCTGCAGTGAGTGTAATAAAAGCTTCAATCAGAAGCAATACCTCGCAAAACACCAGAGAATCCACACAGGAGTGAAACCATTCATCTGCAGTGAGTGTAATAAAAGCTTCACTCATAAAAGAAACCTCACAGAACACCAGAGAATCCACATGGACTTCATTTCTAATGCCCGTGTATCTAATTCTAATCTTCTAATATTAGGAGATATAAACTTGCACCTAGAAGACCATCCAGCTTATAATCGAAAGACAAAAACGCCCAAGTTCCGACCTAAATCGAGAGATGGGCGTTAATCTCACAAAAAAGAATAAAGCGGTATAATCGAAAGCCGAATTTGGACGCTTTCAACTGCACTCCGTCGCGGATGCGGACAAAGTTGACGGGGGCATATCGAAGGCGTGTCGAAGGCGGAACTGGGGCGTGGTTATCGGGCGAACAGAGATGGGCGCCCTTCGCCGATAATGGAACAGTTTTTAGCTAGAATTTAGGACACTTTTCCTGGACCCTGTTTTTTCACGAATAAGGCCCCCAAAAGTGCCCTAAATGACCAGATTACCCCCAGAGGGAATCGGGGATGACCTCCCCTAACTCCCCCAGTGGTCACTAACCCCCTCCCACCACAAAATAATGATGTATCACAACTTTTTATTGTCACCCTCAAATGTCATACCCACCTCCCAGGCAGCAGTATGCAGGTCCCTGGAGCAGTTGTTAGGGGGTGCAGTGGACGTCAGGCAGGTGGACCCAGGCCCATCCCCCCCCTACCTGTTACAATTGTGCTGCTTAATGCTTATTAGTCGTCCAACCCCCAAACCCACTGTACCCACATGTAGGTGCCCCCCTTCACCCCATAGGGCTATAGTAATGGTGTAGACTTGTGGGCAGTGGGTTTTGAGGGGGATTTGGGGGGCTCAACACACAAGGGAAGGGTGCTATGTACCTGGGAGGTCTTTTACCTTTTTTTTTTGTTTTTGTAAAAGTGCCCCCTAGGGTGCCTGGTTGGTGTCCTGGCATGTGAGGGGGACCAGTGCACTATGAATCCTGGCCCCTCCCACGAACAAATGCCTTGGAGTTATTCATTTTTGAGCTGGGCGATTTCATTTTCCATTATCGCTGAAAAGCAAAAACGCCCAGCTCACACCTTGGCGAATAACACATGGGCGTCTATTTTTTTTCGAAACTACGCTTCGCTCCGCCCCTTTACGGACCCGTTCTCGGAGATTAACGCCCATGGAGATAGGCGTTTCTGTTCGATTATGCCCCTCCATAACACTCAAGCAACGCATATGTTAGAAAATAGACATTTAGTGTTATAGAAGAATCTTGGACAACATGATAATGAAAAAACATAATAGTATAAGAAGAAGGATTTTGGGTAACTTGATAATGATATAACGTGATAGTAATATAGTAAGCAGATATTATCAGACAGTTCTGGAAATATGTGGAGGAGCTGTGTATATTCACATTGGTTGATCTTTTTGTATGCCTTGTTAAAGAGATGGGTCTGAGATACCATGGTCAGACCACTTTAAATTAAACTTATCCATACAATGGCGAAGAAAAAATCTGGTCCAGAAACATCAACGTAAAACTTACAACACAAGAGGCCAAATTGACCCGGTACAATTCTGGCAACAGTTCTACACGAATGTATGGTCAGTACAAATAGCTTCCATTCAATATCTCCTAAACTGGGACAATAGATGTAGAAACACACTTGACACTGTTTGAGGAGGCACAGAGAAGGCCTCCAGTATTCAACGTACAGGGAGAGATGGAGATTTCTCCCCTTCTGATCATGAGAACAGTTATTGCTGGAAGCAATTCACTCTACCCCCCTCTTGACCACGACCCTCCCATAAGTGTGGACAGGCCTCAGGGAATTTGGGCGACAGAGTTCTTTTCCATGTCTTTTGTAGGGAGCCACTTCAAGGCAAGAGAGAATGACTTTTCTGTAACTGTGAGAGGAAATAACACCTGCAGAGACTTCTTTTTCTGTCTAGAACAATAGATCAAATATTGTATCTCACAAAAAGGAGAAACAGACCTCTGGAGCCAGGTAGCAATAGCTTTTATTATGTATTTCTTTGAACACAAGAGAATCTATGTTCTGACATGTCTCCAAACACAGGGTCTGGGCTGTCAGGAGAGAAATGTAACACCTCTAAAGGGAGCAGTTAAACTCTTGCCTCCTCTCTTTAGAATAAGGATAAGGAAAATACTGAGACAAAAGACCAAAAGTTCTGACAAATAGATTCTTTTGTGGGAAAACTGTAAATGTGACCAGAAGAGAGATAATGATCCAAAACATTTTGACAACAAATCCATCTTCTAAGGAAATGCAAACATATGCTATGTACTTCTTTGTTGATACTATAAACAAAGAGATCCTGACTGTACCTGCAAGATGCTAACTGGGGGGGGGGGGGGGGGGGGGGGGGGGGGGGGGACCTCCCCTCCCCTCCCTCCCCTCCCTCCCTCTTACTCATTTGTACTGTAAGGAAAAAAACCCTATATAAACTTTTCTGTAAGACAGGAAAGAGGTCAGCGTACATCTCTTTTGGCCCCACGCCAGGGAGACTGAAAGAATGTCCTGACCTTTTCCACTGAATTTCCATTTCTGTATACTGTACCTATAGAGTGTGCTTTTTCTAGCAAAAAAGGTACTCAAATGTTAGGCCACCCTTCAGGAGTGAGGTGATCAATGAAGGACCCAGCCCACAATAGCCAGGCCCCCTGCAACCAGTCACAGAATCTAGGACAAGGTGGAATTGGTGGGTAGAGCCTGAGATCTTTCATTAAAACTTGAGGACCATGGGCCAATTTTAGCAGACAATGGAAAAGGTGCCGGTACTCAGTACCCCCAAGTACCCCCTCAAAAAAGCCCTGTATCTATACTATTTCTTATTTTTTTCCTAATTTTGGTAAAGGATAAACCTGTATTAACCCTAAGAAGCTTCTTTTGGTTCTTTTTGTTTCTAGTTGTTATTGTTTTAGTAGACTTTACCAGCTGACCAGGGTTCTAAGATACCAGTTGGAGAATTTGTCTGTGTAAGTAGTGCTGGTTCTGTTGGGCTCTGGGACGCAGCACGAAAAGGCAGAAACAACAGAATAGCACCATCACAAACAAGAACATCACGTAGACACAGTTCACTACCTTGGTTTAATGATGACTTGAAAAAACGAAAAACCCAGGTGAGAAGACTTGAACGAACATGGAACAAAAGGAAAGATGACTGCACATTTTAAGCATGGAAACAAATGCTTAGACAATACAAATATACAATTAGACAAGATAAAAGATCATATTACAAATCCAAAATTGGGCCAGAATATAAGGATACACATAAGCTATTCCAATTTGTGCACAGTCTTCTTGACACCACTCCGGTTACCACAACCAATACAGATACCCCATCAGCAAATGAATTAGCTACTTCCACGAGAAAATAATCAAGGCACGATCCACCCTACCACTTAACTCAAACGATTATGAAAAATTCATCAACTGTTTGGACCCTACCACTGATGAATACCCAGCTGACCGAATCTGGACAAACTTTGACTTATTGAAGGAAGAAAACAATCACCCAAGTGATCAACAAATTTACCAAGTTCCATTGCAAATTAGATATATGCCCTAGTTACTTAATAAAAACTGCCCCTCAACGTTTTATAACAGACCTTACCTACTACCTAAATTACATGCTTCCACACAGATTTTTTCCAATGGACAAAGGTAATATACTACTAACACCTAATCCCGCCTAGCAAGGACTACAGCTCCCAGAGTGCACTCTGAGCCACACAGTAATTCCTTGTAGGAAGGACTACAGCTCCCAGAGTACATTGTGACCCTCCCACACAGTAATCCCTCCTAGGAAGGACTACATCTCCCAGAGTCCACTATGACCCTTCTAGGAAGGACTACAGCTCCCAGACTGCACTGTGACACTCCCACAGAGTTATCTCTCCTAGGAAGGACTACAGCTCCCAGAGTGCACTTGAAACTCCCACACAGTAATCCCGCCTAGCGAGGACTACAGCTCCCAGAGTGCACTCTGAGCCACACAGTAATCCCTTGTAGGAAGGACTACAGCTCCCAGAGTCCACTATGACCCTTCTAGGAAGGACTACAGCTCCCAGACTGCACTGTGACACTCCCACAGTTATCTCTCCTAGGAAGGACTACAGCTCCCAGAGTGCACTCTGAGCCACACAGTAATGCCTTCTAGGAAGGACTGCAGCTCCCAGAGTCCACTATGACCCTTCTAGGAAGGACTGCAGCTCCCAGACTGCACTGTGACACTCCCACAGAGTTATCTCTCCTAGGAAGGACTACAGCTCCCAGAGTGCACTGTGACACTCCCACAGAGTTATCTCTCCTAGGAAGGACTACAGCTCCCAGAGTGCACTCTGAGCCACACAGTAATGCCTTCTAGGAAGGACTGCAGCTCCCAGACTGCACTGTGACACTCCCACAGAGTTATCTCTCCTAGGAAGGACTACAGCTCCCAGAGTGCGATGTGACATTCTTACACATTAATCTCTCCTAGGAAGGACTACAGCTCCCAAAATGCACTTGAAACTTCCACACAGTAATCCCTCCTAGGAAGGACTACATCTCTCAGAGTGCACTGGGTCTGTTCCACATAGTAATGCATCCTAGTAAGGACTACAACTCCAGAATGCACTATGACAGTCTTGTACAGTAAACCTTTCTAGGAAGGACTACAGCTCCCAGAGTGCACTGTGACACCCCCACACAGTAATGCCTTCTAGGAAGGACTACAGCTCCCAGAGTGCAGTGTGACATCCCCTTGTAGGATGGACTACAGCTCCCAGAGTGCACTGGGACTGTTCCACATAGTAATACATCCTAGTAAGGACTACAACTCCCAGAATGCACTATGACAGTCTTGTACAGTAAACCTTTCTAGGAAGGACTACAGCTCCCAGAGTGCACTGTGACACCCCCACACAGTAATGCCTTCTAGGAAGGACTACAGCTCCCAGAGTGCAGTGTGACATCCCCTTGTAGGATGGACTACAGCTCCCAGAGTGCACTGGGACTGTCCCACATAGTAATGCATCCTAGGGAGGACTACAACTCCCAGAGTGCGATGTGACTAGGGAGGGACAGTGTGTGAGATAGCCAATAGGAGCCAGGATCTGCTAAGAGGCACGAATTTGGACCAATGAGGTGGCAGGAGGCAGTCTGATCCTTAGATTGGCGCAAATTTTGAGCCAATCCAGGGGCAGGAAGAGTGGAACAAAGAAGAAAAAAAGTTTTACAGTGCAGCAGAGGCACAAGAAGGCAATGGGCAGACAATGGAGATTGCAAGCATGGCTTGAGGGGAGAAATCAGACTCATGCAGAGGGACATGCTCGGGCAGGCTGGATGAGAATAAGATCCAATCAAGACAAGAAGAGGCAGCTGCAGGCTGATAGAGGAGCCACTGATGAGCTCCAGATGAAGAGAGAGCTGGTGAGTCCTGAAGAAATACGGGCACTCAGGCAGAGAGAGCAGCAGAGGGGAAAGAGAAGGGGGTCTGGAGTGTGTTGGGAGCAGTGCAGAGCTGCATCCCTCTGTGTGAGTGTTTGCCTGTCCAGAGAGGAGAAAGCCGGCTGTGAGACTGTCCTGTAAAGAAGAGGCTTATGAGAAACAGCCCCACAAGAAGAGACAGAGAGACAGCCCCCCCCCCCCCCCCCTTGCACTGAGTGCCCAGACAAGAAAAGAAACTGTGCTTTTTGAGTGCCTGCCTCAGGAGGGATCTAGCCCAGAAGCTTGCAGGTTTGAGCATCCACAAAGAGAGAGAGAAGAGGCATCCCCCGGCACTGAGTGGTCAGACTAAAAGTGAACACTGTGTTTTTTTGTTTATGCCTGCCTCCGGGGATCCAGACAAAAGCCTGCCTTGGGGAACAGCTGCCATGCCTATGCCTTGAGTCTTGTGAGTGCCTGCCTCTAGGGGAGTTAGTGTAGCCGTCCATCAGTGAGATTTGGGGTGGTTGTATAACAGAACAAAACAAAAGGGGTCATGTTTTGGGCGGGTTAGATAGAAATTTCCCCGCTTATCTGTTTTATTTGAATCTAGTTAGTCCACAAGTTCCTTGCCAAAGAAACTACTGATTGAGGTTAGCGCATACACCGAGCACAGAAAGTCAGGGTTTTCCTTTTTTGAGGTTTTTTTTTTAGTCAGAGCAGTAGGGGTCCCTGGACCAGTGGACTGACCTCCCCAACCGAAAAGGCGTGGAAGTGAAGAAGACTAAGGTACCCAACGCAAGAAAGCAGCGATGCTAGCGAAGATTTGATATACCGGTAATATTAATGTGTGCGCACAAATTGAAAACTATATATATCAGATCTGAGTACACTAATTAGTGCTGTGTACATGTGTGGGATGTTTTGGGTTACTGCAGATGTGGAGTTGGGGTCTTGATAGCTGTGATCCTTGGTGACTGTAATCGTAGTTTTAAAATTGTTATTGCCTTTATTTCCTTTGTGACTTATTTCAAAGCATTTAACATCTTGCACTAATTTTATTTAATACCATCAACCTGTAAAAATTGGTACCAACATTTAAGAAACATAACCAACAAGTGTTTCTATTTACTTTACCCTCTATCCCTTTTACCCTTTAATAAAACCTTTAATATTTTTTCTTGCTAAATCCCTTGGTTTTGTGGAGTTTATTTGGGAACCCTATTTAAAACTGTGACACTCATGTATTTATTTCTTCCATTATTCAAATTCACCTGCTCCACGACTAGGGGGTTTACACTCGCTCTCTCTCTCCCTCTGACTGTCACGTTCTGCTTCCTGACACACATGCTCTGTCCTATACAAACTATGACCCTTCTAGGAAGGACCACAGCTCCCAGAGTGCACTGTGACACTCCTACACAGTAATGCCTTCTAGGAAGGACTACAGCTCCCAGAGTGCACTGGGACTGTCCCACATAGTAATGCATCCTAGGAAGGACTACAACTCCCAGAGTGCACTTTGACACTCCTACACAGTAATCCCTCCTAGGAAGGACTACATCTCTCAGAGTGCACTGGGTCTATCCCACATAGTAATGCATCCTAGGAAGGACTAGAACTCCCAGAATGCACTATGACAGTGTTGTACAGTAAACCTTTCTAGGAAGGACTACAGCTCCCAGACTGCACTGTGCCACCCCCACACAGTAATGCCTTCTAGGAAGGACTACAGCTCCCAGAGTGCAGTGTAACACGCCCACACAGTAATCCCTCCTAGGAAGGACTACATCTCTCAGAGTGCACTGGGTCTATCCCACATAGTAATGCATCCTAGGAAGGACTACAACTCCCAGAATGCACTATGACAGTCTTGTACAGTAAACCTTTCTAGGAAGGACTACAGTTCCCAGAGTGCACTCTGACCCTTCTAGGAAGGACTACAGCTCCCAGACTGCACTGTGACACCCCCACACAGTAATGCCTTCTAGGAAGGACTACAGCTCCCAGAGTGCAGTGTAACACGCCCACACAGTAATCCCTCCTAGGAAGGACTACATCTCTCAGAGTGCACTGGGTCTATCCCACATAGTAATGCATCCTAGGAAGGACTACAACTCCCAGAATGCACTATGACAGTGTTGTACAGTAAACCTTTCTAGGAAGGACTACAGCTCCCAGACTGCACTGTGCCACCCCCACACAGTAATGCCTTCTAGGAAGGACTACAGTTCCCAGAGTGCACTGTGACACTCCTACACATTAAACCCTCGTAGGATGGACTACATCTCTCAGAATGCACTGGGACTGTTCCACATAGTAATGCATCCTAGTAAGGACTACAACTCCCAGAATGCACTATGACAGTCTTGCACAGTAAACCTTTCTAGGAAGGACTACAGCACCCAGAGTGCAGTGTAACACTCCCACACAGTAATGCCTTCTAGGAAGGACTACAGCTCCCAGAATGCACTATGATACTCTTGCACAGTAATCCTTTCTAGGAAGGACTACAGCTCCCAGAATGCACTATGATACTCTTGCACAGTAATCTTTTCTAGGAAGGACTACAGTTCCCAGAGTGCACTTGACCCTCCCACACAGTAATCCCTCCCAGGAAGGACTACAGCTCCCAGAGTGCTCTTGACCCTCCCACACAGTAATCCCTCCTAGGAAGGGCTACATCTCCCAGACTGCACTGGGTCTGTCCCTCACAGTAATGCATCCTAGGAAGGACTACAACTCCCAGAGTGCACTATGACCCTTCTAGGAAGGACTACAGCTCCCAGACTGCACTGTGACACTCTCACACAGTAATCCCTCCTAGGAAGGACTACATCTCTCAGAGTGCACTGGGTCTGTCCCACATAGTAATGCATCCTAGGAAGGACTACAACTCCCAGAGTGCAGTGTAACACTCCCACACAGTAATCCCTCCTAGGAAGGACTACAGCTCCCAGAGTGCACTCTGACCCTTCCACACAGTAATGCCTTCTAGGAAGGACTACAGCTCCCAGAGTGCAGTGTGACACCCCCACACATTAAACCCTTGTAGGATGGACTACATCTCTCAGAGTGCACTGGGACTGTTCCACATAGTAATGCATCCTAGTAAGTACTACAACTCCCAGAATGCACTATGACAGGCTTGTACAGTAAACCTTTCTAGGAAGGACTACAGCTCCCAGACTGCACTGTGACACCCCCACACAGTAATGCCTTCTAGGAAGGACTACAGCTCCCAGAGTGCACTGGGACTGTCCCACATAGTAATGCATCCTAGGAAGGACTACAACTCCCAGAGTGCACTTTGACACTCCTACACAGTAATCCCTCCTAGGAAGGACTACATCTCTCAGAGTGCACTGGGTCTATCCCACATAGTAATGCATCCTAGGAAGGACTACAACTCCCAGAATGCACTATGACAGTGTTGTACAGTAAACCTTTCTAGGAAGGACTACAGCTCCCAGAGTGCACTGTGACACCCCCACACAGTAATGCCTTCTAGGAAGGACTACAGCTCCCAGAGTGCAGTGTAACACTCCCACACAGTAATCCCTCCTAGGAAGGACTACAGCTCCCAGAGTGCACTCTGACCCTTCCACACAGTAATGCCTTCTAGGAAGGACTACAGCTCCCAGAGTGCAGTGTGACACCCCCACACATTAAACCCTTGTAGGATGGACTACATCTCTCAGAGTGCACTGGGACTGTTCCACATAGTAATGCATCCTAGTAAGGACTACAACTCCCAGAATGCACTATGACAGGCTTGTACAGTAAACCTTTCTAGGAAGGACTACAGTTCCCAGAGTGCACTCTGACCCTTCTAGGAAGGACTACAGCTCCCAGACTGCACTGTGACACCCCCACACAGTAATGCCTTCTAGGAAGGACTACAGCTCCCAGAGTGCACTGGGACTGTCCCACATAGTAATGCATCCTAGGAAGGACTACAACTCCCAGAGTGCACTTTGACACTCCTACACAGTAATCCCTCCTAGGAAGGACTACATCTCTCAGAGTGCACTGGGTCTATCCCACATAGTAATGCATCCTAGGAAGGACTACAACTCCCAGAATGCACTATGACAGTGTTGTACAGTAAACCTTTCTAGGAAGGACTACAGCTCCCAGAGTGCACTGTGACACCCCCACACAGTAATGCCTTCTAGGAAGGACTACAGCTCCCAGAGTGCACTGGGTCTGTTCCACATAGTAATGCATCCTAGGAAGGACTACAGCTCCCAGAGTGCACTCTGACCCTCCCACACAGTAATGACTTCTAGGAAGGACTACATTTCTCAGAGTGCACAATTCTCTCTGATCATGGGGTAAACAATCCTCCCGCACTTGTTTGACAAGTTTGGGTTGTCAAAAGGTGGTCTCCCTCCTCTTCCATCCCAGCGCATCCCAGAGGAGGCCACCTCCCTCCTCCAACTGAAGGTAGGGGGGTAGGGAAGGGTCGCTAGACCACCAGGTGGGGGGTGGGGATTGTCTCGTGACCTGCTGGGCCACCAGGAACATCTGAGGGATGCTGGAGACATGCTGGATCTCCAGCCCCCTGTTGCTGGGCAGGGGATCGGGTCAAGGATCCTGCGGGGGGCTGCTGCATTGGGGGGAATGGGGACCTGCTAGCATGCAAATGCATGCTGGACAGGGTTCACCATTCCTCCCCAATGGCGTAGGGTTTGCCACAGCCAGTGAGCCAATCTTTAGCGTGCTGGTCGCTGATCATTGGGGATGAATAGGTTTAGCTAAGAGCCCTGTTTTGCATGCATTTGCATGCTAGTTGCGTTCAGAGCCAGCAAGCGCATTGTTTCACGCGCTCGGTTTCTGTTATCATGGGGTGGTAGCAGTCTCTACTGCCTGCGTTTGCTTCTGATCATCGGCCCAAAAGAGCTGTGGGGAGAGTGTATATGCAGTGTGTGTGTGTGGGGGGGGGGGGGGGGGGGGGGGGGGGGGGATGGCTATGATGCTGTGAGTGCTGAGGATGTTCAGAGAACAGTGGAGGGTGTGGGTTGGGGGGTATTCTTAGAGAGCTGTGGAAGTATATGTGCTGAGATTACTGAGGGGATGGGATAATCAAGCCTGAGCTGGGAGACGGCTTAGGCGGAGTCAGTCCTGGAGAACAGAAGAGCTGGGTGTTAATGCCGGGTGGGGGGGGGGAATTATACACAAAAAGCTACTACTACTACTTAACATTTCTAGAGCGCTACTAGGGTTACGCAGCGCTGTACAATTTAACATAGAGGGACGGTCCCTGCTCAAGGAGCTTACAATCTAAGAGACAAGTGAAGGGACAGTCCGATAGGGGCGGTCAAATTGGGGCGGTCTGGGTTTAGTGAACGGAAGAGTTAGGTGCCAAATGCAGCATTGAAGAGGTGGGTTTTAAGCAAAGACTTGAAGATGGGCAGGGAGGGGGCTTGGCGTAGGGGCTCAGGAAGGTTGTTCCAAGCATAGGGTGAGGCGAGGCAGAATGAGCGGAGCCTAGAGTTGGCGGTGTTGGAGAAGGGTACTGAGAGGAGGGATTTGTCCTGTGAACGGAGGTTACGGGCGGGAACATAGGGGGAGATGAGGGTAGAAAGATAGTGAGGGGCAGCAGACTGAATGCATTTGTAGGTAAGAAGGAGAAGCTTGAATTGAATGCGGTATCTGATTGGAAGCCAGTGAAGTGACCGGAGGAGAGGGGTGATATGAGTAAATTGGTTTTGGCGGAATATGAGACGTGCCGCAGAGTTCTGGACAGATTGAAGGGGGGATAGATGGCTAAGTGGAAGGCCAGTGAGGAGTAAGTTGCAGTAGTCAAGGCGAGAGGTAATGAGAGCATGGACGAGAGTTCGGGTGGTGTATTCAGAGAGGAAAGGGCGAATTTTGAAGCTGAATTTAAAAAAAAATCTGCACAGTTACAACCCCAAAAACAAAGGCAGGAGCTGAAATCTAATGCATTCTGAGCACCTCCCGTGTCCCTGACTGTGTTTCTGGTTTGTGTTTCAGATGCGGGTGACATTTGAGGACGTCTTTGTCTCTTTCTCCCAGGAGGAGTGGGAGTATTTAGATGAGGAGCAGAAGGAGCTTTGGAGGGAGGTGATGAAGGACAACTATGAGATCCTGATGTCTCTAGGTAAGGGTTTCCCATTATTCTTACTGACTGGCAGTGGGTGAGTCTCACTACAGGATGCCGGTGTGACTGATAATGAGTGATGGCGAGATGACATTAGTACCTGGGGTGGGCCTGTTTCTAAGATTCTTCTGTTTTCATTGGAGTATTGTTTAGATTCCTGTCTGTAAAACCTTCAATAACTATGACTCTGGCATTCTTACGGTATCCTATACTTTGTTTTTCACAATTTGTCACTCGGCGGGACTTGGGGGTGATTGTGTCTGATGACCTTAAGGTAGCCAAACAGGTAGAAAAGGTGACAGTCAAAGCCAGAAGGATGCTTGGGTGCATAAGGAGAGGGATGCAATTCTGGAGACCACACCTACAGAAGGATATAAACAGGATGGAGTCTGTCCAGAGGGCGGCTACGAAATTGGTAAGCGGTGTCCGTCATAAAACATAGAGAGACAGGCTCATGAACCTCAACATGTATACGCTGGAAGAGGTGGGAGAGAGGGGATATGATAGAGATGTTTAAATACCTCAGTGTGTCACGTTTCTTGTGGCACCTCGGGGTTAGTGAGCCCTTGAGCCACTGCCAAGTGGCGGCAGCGGCAGGAGAATCACCCAAACACAGACAAGGCAGAACAGACGTACCAGCAAACCCAGAACTGTAACTACCAGGCGGAGAATGCAGTCGAGGCAACTCAAGCTGGAGCAAGCAGGACAGGAATTCAGCCCAAACTTCACCTGCATTTGACCGCCATTCCTCAGGAATTGAGCCCCTGGGTGCAGGTGGCCAGCAGGACTTACCGGACAGGGCAGGAAGGCAGAACTACAGGAAACAGCAGCCGGCAAACAGCAGGTCACTTCCAGAAAACACACTAGGGTTCCAGGCAGGCAGCAAGCAGCAGAAAAAAAAACAAAACAAGCCGGGTCTGGGCAGGCAGCAGACAGAAGAATAAATCAGGAGACAAGCAGGGTCAAAGCCACAATCAGGAAATAGCACAGCAGCACTGCAACTAACTCTCACCAAAGGAAACTCCCGTGACAGTACCTCTCCCTTAAGTCTTCCCTGGACTTCTCGGGAGGTCTGGATTTCTCTGGATCTTCTTGGTGGAATCTGCTGACAAGTTTAGGCGTGTCACCAACGTCCATATCATTAAGCGCAGGTCGTGAGATGGCCGGTTGAGGGCGAGGCTGGGCTTTGTTCACGGAGCTGGGTTGAGTGCCCGGCGCTGGAGTAGAGCTACAGGCCATGGTTTGCTGTGAGCTAGACTTCCGATTCTTAGATTTCCAGATCTCAGGATAGTCCTGAAGCTTAGGGCCTGGGGTCGGCTTTTTACGTAAGGTGTGGGACCACCGGCCCCAAGGAGTCATCCTAGAACTCCTGTTGGCTGGACTCTGGGGGCTGGGCATATTACCGGATTCCGCTTGGCACTGGCTGATCTGGGGTAATGCACATGCGCAGGTCAGCCCCCTCGTAGAAGTCTTAGAGTCCTGGGAGTCACTAATATCCGTCCACGCATCTGAGTCTTGGTCCGGCTGTTCACCGACCACACTATCGGTGTCAGGGATTAAAACAACGTTTTCTGCAAGACTCGACCCAGTCCAATATCTCACCCTTGCCCCAGTCCAGGACCAGATTGTGTCTCTGTAGCCATGGAAGACCCAATACAATGGGCTGCACTGCTGAGGGAAGGACATATAGAGAGATGTCCTCCCTGTGATCGCCAATCCGTAAGCTCATGGGAACCGTTTGAGTGTTTACATATCCTTGAATGCTTCCATACACTGAAAAGAGCGGGATGGTCTTAGGTAATTCTTGTGTCGGAATGTTAAGCCCATGGACTAGAGACTCGGCTATAAAGCTTCCACCTGCCCCAGAGTCCAGAAAGACCTCAGTATGCTCCTGTCTGTGACCTAGGTCGAGCACTGCTGACATTAAGAATTGGGTACGCAGAAGGTTAGAAGATTGACTTATTACTGTGCCTGCAGTCAGACCTGGCCCCAAGGATCCAGGTTTCAGTGGACAGTTGACCGCGTAGTGTCCCGTATCACCACAATACAGGCAAAGATTGAGGGTCCGACGCCTCTGTTTCTCTTGAATCGTGAGAGGAGTATGACCTAGTTGCATGGGTTCTACTGGTGGTTGGGGGAACCTCCTGCGGACGAGGAGTCTGTGGTAAAATTTGATGGCTAGGTGTCTTAATACCTATCTTTTCTAAGGAATGCCGTTCTCGGCCACACTCCTGGAATCAAATATCAATCATATTACAAAGCTTGATTAGATCATCCAACCTGGTGGGAAATTCACGTCCTGCCAGCTCATCCTTAATTTGCGGTGCCAATCCCTGCCAAAAGGTCGCGATCAGACTTTCATTGATCCAGGCTAATTCAGAAGCCAAAGTGCGGAACCTGATCGCATAGAGGGGCATAATCGAACGCGAACATCTATCTCCATGGGCGTCTATGTCCGAAAACGGGTACTTGAAGAGGCGGGACAGACCGTATTTTCAAAAAAAATGGATGTTTTTGAGCTGGGCGTTTTTTGTTTTTTTTAGCAATAATGGAAACTAAAAACGCCCAGCTCAAAAACATCCTAATCTGAGCCATTTGGTCGTGGGAGGGGCCACGATTCGTAGTACACTCGCCCCCCTGACATGCCAGGACACCAACTGGGCACCCTAGAGGTCAGTGCAGTGGACTTCAGACAGCGCTCCCACATGCATAGCTCCCTTACCACGGGTGCTGAGCACCCAAACCCCCCTCCCCCAAAACCCACTACCCACAAATGTACAACACTACGATAGCTCTTAGGGGTGAAGGGGGCACCTACATGTGGGTACAGTGGGTTTTGGAGGCCTCCCATGTACCAGCGCAAGTGTTACAGGTAGGGGGGTTGGGCCTGGGTTCCACCTGGCTGAAGTGCACTGCGGTACCCACTAAAAGTGCTCCAGGGACCTGCATACACGCAGGCCTCTAGGATTTGTTGCTGCTATATAACCTAGGCACACAGTTGACACCTGAAGACTAATCTCTCCGAAAACGTCCTTTATTGGAATAAGCACGCTTACTCACAGTTAACTGCAGATCAGAGGTTGTGCCCCACTGGCAACGAGTCTCGCTGGTACTGAGATTAGCAGTAGGTCAGAGCTGGCAGAATGCTGTACAATGCCCTCTTTCAGCCACATTCAAGGTAAGAACTAATTTCTGTAACGTGGCTAACACATGAAAGGGATCTAAACTGGCTTACAAAAATGGCCACTACCTCATGGACTACCGGAAACAAACTGGACACCCTCTGACCCAGTTAGCAGGGGGGAAAGCACCATGGGAGTACAGCCTACCAACTACCAACATCGTGAGCATTTGCCACAAGCTAGTGGAATTACGGAACCCAATACCCTACACCCACCACAATACATTGCTGATGTGGTTCTGCAGTGCGCATAACAGAAAAGGTGTCACACTCACCCGAGAGCCACATCAGAACCAGGGAAAGGCTGTCACAGGATAGAACGCATTCTGCTGTCATGGAGGTGGGTACGGCATTTGAGGCTGGCATAGAGGCTGGAAAAAAGTTTTAAAGTGAGGTTTTTATGGTGGGAGCGGGTTAGTGACCACTGGGGGAGGTCATCCCCGATTCCCTCCAGTGGTCATCTGGGCAGTTGGGGCACTTGTTCGTGAAAAAAAAGGGTCCAAAAAAAGTGACCCAAAATTGCAGTAAAAACGCCTTTTTTTTTTTTTTCAATTATCAGCTAAAGACGCCCATCTCTCCTCGGCCGATAACCACGCCCCAGTTCCGCCTTCACCACGCCTCCGACATGCCCCCCGTCAACTTTACCCCGTTTCCCGCAACTGATTGCAGTTGGAACGCCCAAAATTGGCTTTCGATTATACCGATTTGGGCGCCACGGGAGAAAGAACGGCCTATCTCCCGATTTGGGTCGCAATATAGGCGTTTTTCTCTTTCGATGATAGCAGGATAGTCACCCAGGGTCTGTGTTCCTTGCTTGAGTCTCAAGAGTGCAGAAGTTGCGGAAGTAACCTTCCCAGGCTCTTCAAAAACTCATTTAAATTGATCCGGGAAACTCTGGAGATCATGAAGCACCGGATTGTCCCTCTCCAAAGAGGGGATGCCCAAGCTAATGCTTGACTGGACAATAGAGACATAATATAAGCTAATCCGGGTTCTCTCAGTGGGGAAATCTTGAGACTGGAGCTCAAAATTATTTCACACTGGTTGAGAAAACCTCTACAGTCTTTGGGAGTTGCCGTCATATCTAGGTGGTGACTTCAGACGGATCCTGGCGTGGCCGGAGCTCTTGCTGGGGCTGGACCTGAACTTGAAGCAATCTGCTGCTAACTTTAGGGATGCCGACATAAGTCTCTCTAGTTGGGTCCATACGTGCCCCCAGGGTGTGGAGGGCATTATCATGCTCCTACAGCGCCTGCACGATGGATGATCCCTCCGAGCTCATGGCCTTGACAATCTGTCACATTTCTCGTGGAACCTCGGGGTTAGTGAGGCCCTGGGCCACTTCAGAGGGCGCAGCGCAGGAGAATCACCCAAAAACAGTAAGGCAGAACAGATGTACAGCAAACCCAGTCTGAAACTACCAGGCCAGAGACTGCAGCCGGACAATCAAGCTGGAGCAAGCAGGACAGGAATTCAGCCCAAACTTCACCTGCACTTGACCGCCGTTCCTCAGGAGTTGAGCCCCTGGGGTGCAGGGTGCCGGCAGGACTTACCGGACAGGGCAGGAAAGCAGAACTGCAGGAAACAGCAGCCGGCAAACAGCAGGTCACTTCTAGAAAACACACCGGGTTCCAGGCAGCAGCAAGCAGCAGAATAAACCAGAAAACAAGCCGGGTCCTGGCATGCAGCAGATAGAAGAATAAACCAGGAGACAAGCAAGGTCAAAGCCACAATCAGGAAATAGCACAGCAGCACTACACCTAACTCTCCCAAAAGGAAACTCCTCTGAGGACCGCTGTGCAAGGCAAACTAGAGAACTTCCAGGTGATTAATACAGGCAAGCATACAAGGGAGTTCACCAGGTACGGGTACTGCTTAGTTCCAAAAAACTCGCAAACAATCTGGAAGGCTGGAAGATCCGGACCGGACCAGCATATCTTCTGGAACATGGGAAACGGCAAGCCATCAGTTCACAGCAGCCACCAGGTCTAACCACCGGGGGGCGAGGTGACTGAGAGCAAGGAACCTGGGCACAACCGTGACAGTGTCGTCGATATATAGGAGGCGGCGAGCTTTTTTCAAATAAAGGAAAACTCTGGAATGAGGGGGCATACAATGAAGTTAAAAGAAATAGGCTTAGGAGGAATCTACGAAAGTTTCGTTCATGGAAAGGGTGGTGGAGGCGTGGAACGGCCTACTGGTGGAGGTCGTGGCAACGAAGACTGTCAATTTAAGAAAGCATGGACAGGCACGTGGGATCTGTTAGGAAAAGGGAGGAGTTAGTGGTTTCTCAGAAAGGCAGACTGGATGGGGCCATCATGATTCTCTGTTTGGGAGGGGAAGGGGAGGTTGAGACTTTGCTGGGTCAGTGGTTCATCTTATACTGTAGAGGGCTATCGGAGCCAAAGCTAGTAGCTTATGGTTATCTCTGCCATTGTTGTCGTCATTGTTTTCAGTTCAAAAACAAGTAAAGAACATAAGTACATAAGTACATAAGTACATAAGTAGTGCCATACTGGGAAAGACCAAAGGTCCATCTAGCCCAGCATCCTGTCACCGACAGTGGCCAATCCAGGTCAAGGGCACCTGGCATGCTCCCCAACGTAAAAACATTCCAGACAAGTTATACCTAAAATGCGGAATTTTCCAAGTCCATTTAATAGCGGTCTATGGACTGTCCTTTAGGAATCTATCTAACCCCTTTTAACTCCGTCAAGCTACCGCCCGTACCACGTTCTCCGGCAACGAATTCCAGAGTCTAATTACACGTTGGGTGAAGAAAAATTTTCTCCGATTCGTTTTAAATTTACCACACTGTAGCTTCAACTCATGCCCTCTAGTCCTAGTATTTTTGGATAGCGTGAACAGTCGCTTCACATCCACCCGATCCATTCCACTCATTATTTTATACACTTCTATCATATCTCCCCTCAGCCATCTCTTCTCCAAGCTGAAAAGCCCTAGCCTTCTCAGCCTCTCTTCATAGGAAAGTCGTCCCATCCCCACTATCATTTTCGTCGCCCTTCGCTGTACCTTTTCCAATTCTACTATATCTTTTTTGAGATACGGAGACCAGTACTGAACACAATACTCCAGGTGCGGTCGCACCATGGAGCGATACAACGGCATTATAACATCCGCACACCTGGACTCCATACCCTTCCTAATAACACCCAACATTCTATTCGCTTTCCTAGCCGCAGCAGCACACTGAGCAGAAGGTTTCAGCGTATCATCGACGACGACACCCAGATCCCTTTCTTGATCCGTAACTCCTAACGTGGAACCTTGCAAGATGTAGCTATAATTCGGGTTCCTCTTACCCCAATGCATCACTTTGCACTTGTCAACATTGAACTTCATCTTGCCACTGCACGCCCATTCTCCCAGTCTCGCAAGGTCCTCCTGTAATCGTTCACATTCCTCCTGCGACTTGACGACCCTGAATAATTTTGTGTCATCGGCGAATTTAATTACCTCACTAGTTATCCCCATCTCTAGGTCATTTATAAATACATTAAAAAGCAACGGACCAGCACAGACCCTGCGGGACCCCACTAACTACCCTCCTCCACTGAGAATACTGGCCACGCAATCCTACTCTCTGCTTCCTATCTTTCAACCAGTTCTTAATCCATAATAATACCCTACCTCCGATTCCATGACTCTGCAATTTCAGCAGATTGAAAAATTGTTGAAAGGTTTATTATTGTAGTTATCTGGGTCTTGCCGCGTTTGAGTAAGAACTGACATTTCAGCTACCATGAAGAACGCCACAGCATGTTGGCTGAAACGTCTGTTCCACTTACTCAAAGCGGGGGAAGGTGTTTCTCCCCGACGGGCGAAGGGATCAAATTGCTTTTCTCAGGTACGGACCTTATTGAGTTGTTGCGCTCCCCGAGTGTGGGACTAGTTCAGCTCCTCGGTTCCATGACCGGCGACCTTGGTAGGTCATTCCATGGGCAAGGGCTCACATGAGGCCTCTTCAGAATTTCCTTTTGAGCAGATGGTTGCCAACATCGCTGGATTATCAACGACGCCTTCCTTGGTCGAGCTGGGCCAGGGACAGTCTCGCGTGGTGGCTCCGGTCAGCCAATTTGCAGAAGGGTGTTTCTCTGGCAGCTCCCAATTGGGTGATAGTCGTTACAGATGCCAGCCTTGCGGGCTGGGGAGCCCATTGTCTTCATCGAGTAGCCCAGGGATCGTGGACCCCTGTGCAGCGTTTCACCCCTCTCGAAGCGACTTGGCCGATAAATCGTGTGGAGTTGCGAGCAGTCGTGAATGCGCTGCAGAGTTTTCAGGACCTTCTGCAGGGGCAGGCGGATCGTGTATTCTCGGACAACACCATGACGGTGGTCTACATCAATCGGTAGGGGGGCACTCGCAGTCTTCCCTTGGCAGTGGAAGCATCTCGTATTCTAGTATGGGCGGAAGCGCATGTTCAGAGTCTGTCAGCAGTGCACATTGCGGGTCAAGACAATGTTCAAAGCGGATTTTCTCAGCCGGAGTCTTTTGGACGCAGCAGAATGGACGGTGTCGGACTCGACTTTTCAGCTGATCTGTCAACGTTGGGGAAGACCAGTAATGGATCTCATGGCCATGGCTTGCAATTCCAAAGTTCCCCAGTTCTTCAGCCACAAACGGCAGCCAGGATCCGCAGGATTGGACGCGTTTCCTCCAGCCATGGCCGGAAACAACATCTACTGTATGTTTTTCCTCTGTGGCCTCTTATAGGGAGAGTTATTTGCCACATAGGGTGCATTGGGGGGCCGGTCGTTCTAGTGGCCCCAGACTGGCCCCGATGGCCGTGGTATGCAGATCTCGTTCGAGCACTCTCAGGGCCACCATTGCGCCTTCCGGTGACTCCCGATCTGCTGCATCAAGGGCCAGTTCAGATGGAAAATCCCTCCCACTTTGGTCTTACGGCCTTGACTATTGAGAGGCGGCTGCTGAGGAAGAAGGGATTTTCAGGACCAGTCATTGCCACTCTTTTGGGGGCACGGAAGCAGTCTACTTCAGCAGCGTACGCGCGAGTGTGGGAAGCTTTCTCGGCATGGTGTGCTTTACATGCTGAATCGCCTTTTTGGGCGGACATTCCGGTTATTCTGGAGTTTCTTCAGGATGGTCTTCAAAAGGGATTGGCATATAATTCAAAAACCAAAAACAGCCAAACCAATCTGAAAGGGTTGTGTAGAGTGACAATAACAAGCAAGTGGGAAATACCCTCAGAAACCAAGGTCTGACCACCAAGACACTGATATCTATATAGATTTTTGTGTCCGTGATCTAATCTCTTCATGGAGTAAATTTTCCCACCAGTTTGCAATCAGACTGTTCATAATAGAACCAATACTCCAAAACATTTGAGAGTATGAAATCTTTCCAAGCTGCAACATAGCATAAATAAACTTAGCTTTCTCATTGCTGGCTTGAAAACCCCACAGTCCAACTGTTGACTTTCATTCAACGGGGCCCAGATCGTTTCACCCACTTCAGGGCGGGGGCGGTCCGGCCCGGGTGCATGCCGCTGGGGGGGTGTCGCGCGCCTGTCGGCACTTCGTTTTCATGCTCCATCTGCCCCGGAACAGGTGTCAGCCCCCGTAGGAACGCCACTGCCTGGACCTATAGCAAATGTTGCAAAGGCCCTGAAGGGAAGAACACCACTTCCTTATCAAGGCCCTGCCTGAAGATGTCACAACTTCCAGACACAGGCAGCCAGCATACTGAAACACAGAGAGGCTTAACCCACACAGCTGCAGTATAGCGAAGCAATTAGAGTCATGCTGCAGGAAGCAGGCAGCAAAGAGAGACAGAGCTAGCTCAGAAAGGACAGACAGAAGAAACAGAAGCCAGCTAAGAAGCTGACCCCCAGAAATAAGGTAAGTCGGGAGGGGTCACGGCCACAATTGTGACAATAGGGATAAACAATATCCATGTACAAAGACCAAAAGGTGCTTTTAAATATCAACTTGAATATAATCATATATTCTGTATTCATCCCTGGTAGTGATTAGCTTGGAAATGTATTCCCAACAGGGAGGGGGTATTTATACAAATTTTTTATTGAACTCGTTAAACTGCTGTTCTCCTACAGTACTATACAATGCTCTTTTTTAAATTTATTTAGAAGAACATGACCCTAAGAACAGTAATGCAGAGGCACATAAATGGAAGCTCAGTGAGAAGCCTGAAGAGGAAAAGATGTTCTCAGAAAGAGAGAAAGAAGGGACTTCGTCCTGTTCTGACTGGGGAGAAAAGGGAAAAAATCAAAATAAACAAAAACCTTCAACAGGAAGCTCAGCTCCGTGTGAACATTGTACCAGTAATATCACACAAACAGTGGAAGAACAGACAAACCAGATGAGAGTTCAGAAATGTTTGTGTGATGGTTGTGAGATATTCCTTAATGATCATTTAACTCTGAAATCACATCAGAGATCCGATACTGAAGAGAGACCATATACAGGTACGGACTGTGGGAAAACTTTCAGTCAAAAGAGAGAACTACAGCAACAGCAGAAAACATGCATAAGAGAGACACACTGTATAGGTTCTGAGTGTGGGAAAGATTTCAGTAGGAAGAAAGAGAAACATGAGAACAATAATAAAGAAACTAGAGTGTGTACAACTACAGTAGATGAGAAAACCTTTATCAATAAAGGAAGCGTTACAAAATACCAGAAAAATGACACTGATGAGGGATTATCTACATGTTCTAGTCGTGACAACAGCTTCAGTCAGGAAGAAAATGTTATAAGAAATGCAAAATTCCACCCAGAAAAGATACTAGTTTCAAGTGCTGAATGTAAGAAAAAATTCAACCATAGAGAAACATTCACAGATCATAAAACAGCTCAGATTGGTGAAGAATCAATGACTACTACTAAATCTGAAAAAGTCTTTTGCAGAAAGACAGACCTCTCAAAGTACCAGAAAATTCAGAAAAATGAGAGCTTGTGTACTTCTGCTGACAGTGGTACAAGTGCTTGCTGGAAAAGAAACCTCCCAGTGCACGAGAGAAACCACAAAGGAATGAAACCATTCATCTGCACTGAGTGTAATAAAAGCTTCAGTCAGAAGGGAAGCCTCACCAGACACCAGAGAATTCACAAAGGATTGAAACCATTCATCTGCAGTGAGTGTAATAAAAGCTTCAGTCAGAAGGGAAATCTCACAAAACACCAGAGAATCCACACAGGAATGAAACCATTCATCTGCAGTGAGTGTAATAGACGTTTCAGTCATAAAACAAACCTCACAGAACACCAGAGAATCCACACAGGAGTGAAACCGTTTATCTGCACTGAGTGTAATAGACGTTTCAGTCATAAAACAAACCTCACAGAACACCAGAGAATCCACACAGGAGTGAAACCATTCATCTGCAGTGAGTGTAATAAAAGCTTCAAGCAGAAGGGAAAGCTCACAATACACCAGAGAATCCACACAGGAGTGAAACCATTCATCTGCAGTGAGTGTAATAAAAGCTTCAGTCGGAAGGAACACCTCACCACACACCAGAGAATCCACACAGGAATGAAACCATTCATCTGCACTGAGTGTAATAGACGTTTCAGTCATAAAACAAACCTCACAGAACACCAGAGAATCCACACAGGAGTGAAACCGTTTATCTGCAGTGAGTGTAATAAAAGCTTCACTCACAAAATAAGCCTCACAATACACCAGAGAATCCACACAGGGATGAAACCGTTTATCTGCAGTGAGTGTAATAAAAGCTTCACTCACAAAATAAGCCTCACAATACACCAGAGAATCCACACAGGGATGAAACCGTTTATCTGCAGTGAGTGTAATAAAAGCTTCACTCACAAAATAAGCCTCACAATACACCAGAGAATCCACACAGGGATGAAACCATTCATCTGCACTGAGTGTAATAAAAGCTTTAGTCATAAAACAAGCCTCATAAAACACCAGAGAATCCACACAGGAATGAAACCATTCATCTGCACTGTGTAATAAAAGCTTCAATCACAAAACAAGCCTCACAATACACCAGAGAATCCACACAGGAGTGAAACCATTCATCTGCACTGAGTGTAATAAAAGCTTCACTCAGAAGGGACACCTCACAATACACCAGAGAATCCACACAGGAGTGAAACCATTCATCTGCACTGAGTGTAATAAAAGCTTCACTCAGAAAACAAGCCTCACAATACACCAGAGAATCCACACAGGAGTGAAACCATTCATCTGCAGTGAGTGTAATAAAAGCTTTAGTCAAAAAACAAGCCTCAAAAAACACCAGAGAATCCACACAGGAATTAAACCGTTCATCTGCAGTGAGTGTAATAAAAGCTTCACTCACAAATAAGCCTCACAATACACCAGAGAATCCACACTGAAATGAAACCATTCATCTGCAGTAAGTGTAATAAAAGCTTCAATCACAAAACAAGCCTCACAATACACCAGAGAATCCACAAAGGAATGAAACCATTCATCTACAGTGAGTGTAATAAAAGCTTCAGTCATAAAACAAACCTCATAAAACACCAGAGAATCCACACAGGAGTGAAACCATTCATCTGCTCTGAGTGTAATAAAAGCTTCACTTATAAAACAAGCCTCACAGAACACCAGATAATCCACACAGGAATGAAACCATTCATCTGCACTGAGTGTAATAAAAGCTTCACTCATAAAACAAGCCTTACAATACACCAGAGAATCCACACAGGAATGAAACCATTCATCTGCACTGAGTGTAATAAAAGCTTCACTCATAAAACAAGCCTTACAATACACCAGAGAATCCACACAGGAATGAAACCATCTCCGCTGAGTGTAATAAAAGCTTCAGTCAGAAAACAAGCCTCAGAGAACACCAGAGAATACACACAGGAGTGAAACCATTCATCTGCTCTGAGTGTAATAAAAGCTTCAGTCATAAAACAAACCTCATAAAACACCAGAGAATCCACACGAGTGAAACCATTCATCTGCACTGAGTGTAATAAAAGCTTCCGTCTGAAGGGACACCTCACAATACACCAGAGAATCCACACAAGAGTGAAACCATTCATCTGCACTGAGTGTAATAAAAGCTTCAGTCATAAAACAAACCTCATAAAACACCAGAGAATCCACACAAGAGTGAAACCATTCATCTGCTCTGAGTGTAATAAAAGCTTCAGTCATAAAACAAACCTCATAAAACACCAGAGAATCCACACAAGAGTGAAACCATTCATCTGCACTGAGTGTAATAAAAGCTTCAGTCTGAAAACAAGCCTCAGAGAACACCAGAGAATCCACACAGGAGTGAAACCATTCATCTGCACTGAGTGTAATAAAAGCTTCAGTCAGAAAACAAGCCTCACAAAACACCAGAGAATCCACACAGGAATGAAACCATTCATCTGCAGTGAGTGTAATAAAAGCTTCAGTCAGAAAACAAGCCTCACAGACACCAGAGAATCCACACAGGAATGAAACTATTCATCTGCAGTGAGTGTAATAAAAGCTTCAGTCATAAAAGAAACCTCACAGAACACCAGAGAATCCACACAGGAATCAAACCATTCATCTGCAGTGAGTGTAATAAAAGCTTCAGTCAGAAAACAAACCTCACGAAACACCAGAGAATCCACACAGGAATTAAACCATTCATCTGCAGTGAGTGTAATAAAAGCTTCACTCATATAAGAAACCTCACAGGACACCAGAGAATCCACACAAGAATGAAACCATTCATCTGCAGTGAGTGTAATAAAAGCTTCAGTCAGAAGCAATACCTCACAAAACACCAGAGAATCCACACAGGAATGAAACCATTCATCTGCAGTGAGTGTAATAAAAGCTTCAGTCAGAAGGGAAGCCTCACAATACACCAGAAAATCCACACAGGAATGAAACCATTCATCTGCAGTGAGTGTAATAAAAGCTTTACTCATAAATCAAGCCTCACAATACACCAGAGAATCCACACAGGAATGAAACCATTCATCTGCAGTGAGTGTTATAAAAGCTTCAACCAGAAAACAAGCCTCAGAGAACACCAGAGAATCCACACAGGAGTGAAACCATTCATCTGTAGTGAGTGTAATAAAAGCTTCAGTCAGAATCAAGCCTCACAATACACCAGCGAATCCACACAGGAAAGAAACCATTCATCTGCTGTGAGTGTAATAAAAGCTTCACTCATAAACCAAGCCTCACAATACACCAGCGAATCCACACAGGAAAGAAACCATTCATCTGCTGTGAGTGTAATAAAAGCTTCACTCATAAAACAAACCTCACAATACACCAACGAATCCACACAGGAATGAAACCATTCATCTGCACTGTGTAATAAAAGCTTCAATCACAAAACAAGCCTCACAATACACCAGAGAATCCACACAGGAGTGAAACCATTCATCTGCACTGAGTGTAATAAAAGCTTCACTCAGAAGGGACACCTCACAATACACCAGAGAATCCACACAGGAGTGAAACCATTCATCTGCACTGAGTGTAATAAAAGCTTCACTCAGAAAACAAGCCTCACAATACACCAGAGAATCCACACAGGAGTGAAACCATTCATCTGCAGTGAGTGTAATAAAAGCTTTAGTCAAAAAACAAGCCTCAAAAAACACCAGAGAATCCACACAGGAATTAAACCGTTCATCTGCAGTGAGTGTAATAAAAGCTTCACTCACAAAATAAGCCTCACAATACACCAGAGAATCCACACTGAAATGAAACCATTCATCTGCAGTAAGTGTAATAAAAGCTTCAATCACAAAACAAGCCTCACAATACACCAGAGAATCCACAAAGGAATGAAACCATTCATCTACAGTGAGTGTAATAAAAGCTTCAGTCATAAAACAAACCTCATAAAACACCAGAGAATCCACACAGGAGTGAAACCATTCATCTGCTCTGAGTGTAATAAAAGCTTCACTTATAAAACAAGCCTCACAGAACACCAGATAATCCACACAGGAATGAAACCATTCATCTGCACTGAGTGTAATAAAAGCTTCACTCATAAAACAAGCCTTACATACACCAGAGAATCCACACAGGAATGAAACCATTCATCTGCACTGAGTGTAATAAAAGCTTCACTCATAAAACAAGCCTTACAATACACCAGAGAATCCACACAGGAATGAAACCATCTCCGCTGAGTGTAATAAAAGCTTCAGTCAGAAAACAAGCCTCAGAGAACACCAGAGAATACACACAGGAGTGAAACCATTCATCTGCTCTGAGTGTAATAAAAGCTTCAGTCATAAAACAAACCTCATAAAACACCAGAGAATCCACACGAGTGAAACCATTCATCTGCACTGAGTGTAATAAAAGCTTCCGTCTGAAGGGACACCTCACAATACACCAGAGAATCCACACAAGAGTGAAACCATTCATCTGCACTGAGTGTAATAAAAGCTTCAGTCATAAAACAAACCTCATAAAACACCAGAGAATCCACACAAGAGTGAAACCATTCATCTGCTCTGAGTGTAATAAAAGCTTCAGTCATAAAACAAACCTCATAAAACACCAGAGAATCCACACAAGAGTGAAACCATTCATCTGCACTGAGTGTAATAAAAGCTTCAGTCTGAAAACAAGCCTCACAGAACACCAGAGAATCCACACAGGAGTGAAACCATTCATCTGCACTGAGTGTAATAAAAGCTTCAGTCAGAAAACAAGCCTCACAAAACACCAGAGAATCCACACAGGAATGAAACCATTCATCTGCAGTGAGTGTAATAAAAGCTTCAGTCAGAAAACAAGCCTCACAGAACACCAGAGAATCCACACAGGAATGAAACTATTCATCTGCAGTGAGTGTAATAAAAGCTTCAGTCATAAAAGAAACCTCACAGAACACCAGAGAATCCACACAGGAATCAAACCATTCATCTGCAGTGAGTGTAATAAAGCTTCAGTCAGAAAACAAACCTCACGAAACACCAGAGAATCCACACAGGAATTAAACCATTCATCTGCAGTGAGTGTAATAAAAGCTTCACTCATATAAGAAACCTCACAGGACACCAGAGAATCCACACAAGAATGAAACCATTCATCTGCAGTGAGTGTAATAAAAGCTTCAGTCAGAAGCAATACCTCACAAAACACCAGAGAATCCACACAGGAATGAAACCATTCATCTGCAGTGAGTGTAATAAAAGCTTCAGTCAGAAGGGAAGCCTCACAATACACCAGAAAATCCACACAGGAATGAAACCATTCATCTGCAGTGAGTGTAATAAAAGCTTTACTCATAAATCAAGCCTCACAATACACCAGAGAATCCACACAGGAATGAAACCATTCATCTGCAGTGAGTGTTATAAAAGCTTCAACCAGAAAACAAGCCTCAGAGAACACCAGAGAATCCACACAGGAGTGAAACCATTCATCTGTAGTGAGTGTAATAAAAGCTTCAGTCAGAAATCAAGCCTCACAATACACCAGCGAATCCACACAGGAAAGAAACCATTCATCTGCTGTGAGTGTAATAAAAGCTTCACTCATAAACCAAGCCTCACAATACACCAGCGAATCCACACAGGAAAGAAACCATTCATCTGCTGTGAGTGTAATAAAAGCTTCACTCATAAAACAAACCTCACAATACACCAACGAATCCACACAGGAATACATAGTAACATACATAGTAGATGACGGCAGAAAAAGACCTGCACGAAACCATTCATCTGCACTGAGTGTAATAAAAGCTTCACTCATAAAACAAGCCTCACAGAACACCAGAGAATCCACACAGGAATGAAACCATTCATCTGCAGTGAGTGTAATAAAAGAGAGCAATATGGCTGAGAGGACACAGGAGAATCTGCTCTATCGTGCCTTCTAAGCATAAGGGTAAGGTGAGATTTTATTCCCCTGAAGCCACCTCTATCCCTCTTGGTCAACTGAAGTTGGATTCATTTGTGCTCCCGCAGCGGGCAGGAAATGAGGGTGAGATCCCAGCTCAGTACTGGATACAGAGAGAGTCCCAGCTTTCGGGAGAGACATCTTTGTTCCCCTCAGACCAGGTTGCTCCACCACTTCGACAACAGCAGACTATAGAGGAGGCTGTGAAGACTCCGAAGAAAGATGTGACGTCTTCAGCAGCCGCTGTGGGGGATTCTCCTGGGTTAAACCTCCGGGTCTTGTTTCTATCCCTTTTTGCTGGATGGATATTTTGGTTTGTTCACCCACTGGCACCCTTGGATCATAATCCAAAATTACAACCCATTGATCCCATTACAATCTGCTACTAAAGGATTGCTGGAAGTACCCTCATTTAGGTTTATTAAGCTTACCATCTATCGAGAGTCTCTCTTTAGAAGTGCTGGACCAACTCTATGGAATGCTCTACCGGATTCAGTTTGCAATACATCATCTTATTTGGCTTCCAGAAAACTACTGAAAGCACATTATTTTGTACAAGTTTTCCCTAGATGAGGATGTGGACAGTACGCTCATAGTATACTCAGATATTATATGTGATCAGATTTGATTTTTGATCTACAAAACTGTCCACTCTTCAGACTTCACTTACCTAAGAACCAAATGGTGGAACTCCTTAGCACCCAAAATAAGAAATATACAGGAATATACTAGATTCCGCAAAATCCTCAAATCGTTCCTATTCAAACAAACCTTCACAAAGAACGACCATATCTCAACAATTAATTATTACTTGAAGTGGTTATTACTCTATTTACCATTAACTTTCTCTTTGCTTCATGTACAATTTCTCATTCATAAAAGATTTTCTAAATGTTAAACATCCATCGCTATCCCAGTTTGTTTATGATATTGTATTGTAAAATTGAATTTATGCATTATTCTTTGTTATGTATCTTACACAGTTTATTGTAAGCCACATCGAACTGAAACTTGTTTGGGATAATGTGGGATATAAATGTCATAAATAAATCCATAATTAGCTCTTTGGACTACAAAAATGAGTGTGATTCCTTTTACCTTTAGGTGGGTCTCCCTTCTGGATAACCTGTACCTGTATGTTTTAGGATCGGCTGAGACAAACTGTGTGATATGCTCACCCCTAGAGATCTCACTCTTTAATTCACTTAAATTGTCACCCAAAGGTGGATTCCACTTACCCTCCTTGCTCACAAAAATTAGAGTATCGTGATAAAGACAGCGCTCTTGTAAAGCGTGAAAAGCCCTGTATAGTTCTAACCTGCATGCGCAGTTGTAAAAGAGGCTATGAAGATGTTAGTATTACCTGGTGGTGAACAAAATTCCTTTGTGCCGTTCCAGATGCTGCATTGTCGGCTATAAGATCGCAAGACGACACGGGTTTGTTCATGGGGAAACAGGTGCATATAGAGCTCATCGGGGTCTCTTGTGATGCTTGTGGCAGGTAGATTTCTTCTTTGGCCAAACTTCCCCCACAAAGAGTTTAAGAACAGTTTTGTTCACGGTTATCTGATCAGCATGTAAAAGCACACTTTCTTTCTGATAGAAATCATCTATGTACCTGTTTTGTTCAGCATCAGTACACCACTGAGGAAACCCCGATGCTTCCTGCTTTTGACGCAGATGCATGCTTATGTATTCTCAAAGAGGTGTGTAGACACATGCAACACAACAGAAACATGAGTTTACCATGCAGCCTAACAGGAGGGAACAACTTGGCTTATACAAGCCCAAAATAATCGAAGGGTCCAAAATTTTCATAGATGATTTAGGGGTGACCAATAGGATATTCTTTAGTTTTATTGACAAAAGAGTAAAGGCAGTTTAATGACGGCATAACCGTCAAGAAAGTAGTCGCCCACCTGCATTTCACCACCCTTTAGATAGTGCCTGATCTTTCTGTGTTTTGTCCTCGGTGTATATTAGGCAGCGGATAGTGGCAGTTCAATATCTTTTGTTCTGCTGATGATAATCGTCAGTCAACGGCAGAGCTATGATTCTCAGTTGTAAGCACACCAACCTGAACATGGTCATACACACGGAACTGAATGTGATGATTTGGAACGGGTCTATACAATTCCTTAGGGTCGTTGCCCCACCCCACGGTATTTCTTCTACTTCTATCTCCTCAGTTTTGTCAGTCATTTCCATAATTTCCTCTCTATACAGGACACAGGCTTTCATAAAAATATAGACATCTTGCTTACATTAGAAGGCTAGAAGTCATAATCATGTTCTAGCTGTACCGTCATGTGAAAGGTTCTCTTTCATCGCGCATCATGCTCTCAACACCGTCCTACTTTTCCTCAGGCATTTCCCCCACATAGTTTTGATTTTCCATGGTGTTAAAAAAGAGGACTATACCCTTTGCTACCTTCAAAGCCCATGGCTTGCAGGAGCTTGGTAAGCTTCATGGGCAGAAATTTTAGAGAATCTATGAAATGAATGACCAGCACATCAACTCTGGTTTGTGAAAGCTTACCACATTGCGCTAACAAACTCATATCCATTGTTTCCTGCAACAGCTGACTGATGATGAAATAACCATCGTAGCCTTTTGAATTCTGAGCTCCGAAAGTGTAGTTCTTGAACCACTTGTCAATGAAACAACTTCCGAACTCAGACAGTTTACCCCCTTGAGTTCCCTGTCATGCTCACGGTAAAGATCTGTTGCAAAGATATAGTTGGGGATGTGCAACCCTGTCTCCTGCATATATTCACAGTCTTAAATGATACACCTTTCATATGTTTTACGTCTAGCCAGCCTTGTCATATAGCATAAATGTTATTCGCCTTTCAGTACAGGATCACCACACTGCAAACATTTTATGACTTTGCATTTGTGCTTTTTTTCTGTGTAAGAGTCGCAATTATTGCAAAATATTCTAGACAAGCATTCTCTCTCATTTTTGGATGTCAGGTTTGTATGTTTTAGACGTTCCTTACAGCCGGCAGTTAGGACACCTCTCTCTACCACCTGCCTGAACTGTACATCTGCGGAAGCTAGAAGAATGGTCTAAGTTTTGGCAATTAAAATTCAATGCGAAGAAATGCAAAGTGATGCACTTAGGGAGTAGAAATCCACAGGAGACGCATGTGTTAGGCGGTGAGAGTCTGATATGTACGGACGGGGAGAGGGATCTTGGGGTGATAGTATCTGAGGATCTGAAGGCGACGAAACAGTGTAACAAGGCGGTGGCTGTAGCTAGAAGGTTGCTAGTCTGTATAGAGAGAGGTGTGACCAGCAGAAGAAAAGAGATTTTAATGCCCCTGTATAAGTCGGTGAGGCCCCACCTGGAGTATTGTGTTCAGTTTTGGAGGCCGTATCTTGCTAAGGATGTAAAAAGAATTGAAGCGGTGCAAAGAAAAGCTACGAGAATGGTACGGGATTTGCGTTACAAGACGTATGAGGAAAGACTTGCTGACCTGAACATGTATACCCTGGAGGAAAGGAGAAACAGGGGTGATATGATACAGACGTTCAAATATTTGAAAGGTATTAATCCGCAAACAAACCCTAGGGCTCCTCAGTGACTGAACATGAATCCTCCCTGACTGCCTTTATCCCTGGCCCAGCCTCATCCATATCTTTAGTTTAATTGCAAAAGTTCCCTTTTTGATTTGTTCTAATTTGTCCTTAAGTGTTCAGTTTAGAGACTATATGAAGGCTATTTCTAATCATCAGTTGAATTTGAGAGGAAATCAGAGGTTTTGAAGGTTATTTGCACCTTTGGAAACACATGGTGAGATTTAGATGAAAGATAGTGTTAAAGAAGCAAGGTGGAGTCGTCGGAAATTATGGTCAGACCTTCAGATTTAAGACTGACAAACTTTCCAAAGGTTTTCTGATTTTGGCATTGAAGGTTCCAGCGACATCAGATCCTCCAAGGTTTATTATCTTCCAAGTTCTAAGAAGAAAACATGCCCCAAACCATGTGGAGTGTCCACGCACAGTCTAGGCTTAACTAATTTCCTTGAGAGATGGGACACCGAAGTGGTGATTTCAGCAACTTTGTTGGTTCAGCTAGCCTTGGATTCAGATAGAAAATGGCTCATGAAATTCTTTTTCAAAAATAGAGATTTGTAATTTATGAATTGCAGGTTCATATGTTTCTTGATGTATCTTGGGTTACTCAAAGGAAGAGGAAACAATTTGTATTGCTGAAGCTGCAGGTGTTGCAATGGGCCTCGATCATCCTTCAGTATCTACATTAGTGTTTTCTTACTCTGCAAGGAGTTCAATATTTTTTGATCCTGCACATCTTTCAACATTTGTAACTTGCAGCTCTGAAACGGACCCTAGGGCTCCTCAGTGACTGAACATGAATCCTCCCTGACTGCCTTTATCCCTGGCCCAGCCTCATCCATATCTTTAGTTTAATTGCAAAAGTTCCCTTTTTGATTTGTTCTAATTTGTCCTTAATCTCTTCTCCATAAATGTGGACTAAAAACATTGTATTCTTTGTTTTTTTATTTCTGGATCACAATTAACTTTTCTGTCTCTTTTTTTATAAATCATCTACGGAGAAGCCCCGAGTTACATGACAGACTTGATCGACTTACCAATTAGAAATACATCCGAATCAACACAATATTATCTAAATCTGCACTACCCAAGCTGCAAAGGACTTCAATATAAAACAACTTACGCATCTAGTTTTTCCTACATAAGCACACAAGTGTGGAACCCATTACCAAAAGCCTTGAAAACGACGTACGACCACTTAAACTTCCGAAAATCACTAAAAGCCAACCTGTTAAAAAAGGCATATCCTACCGATCCAACTGAAATGCCTAATCTCTGCAACACAACCAAACTAAAGCACGTAATGGATGTAACACAACTCTTCCGTTCTCTGATTCCCTAATGTGGCTGTGCCACATGAACTTGATCTTACCACAACATCACCCTGTATTTGTTCACACCGGACCCTGCAAAGGCCTCTCCAGTACTATGTAAGCCACATTGAGCCTACAAATATGTGGGAAAATGTGGGATACAAATGTAACAAATAAATAAATAAATGATGTGATTTCTTAAATAATTCAAAGTGTATCAATAAATAGTTAAAAAAAATATATACAGACTTGAAATTCATCACACATATATACAGCAAACTTTTGTCCCATGCAATGGGCCTAGCACTCTCTCCACCTGCTGTTAACTCTACCTGCGAGCTGTGCAATTCTGGTCACTAGATATCAAAAAAGATCTAGCTAAACTTTAAGGGTACAGAGGAAGGCGATGAAAATGATAAAGGGGATGGGATGACTTCCCTGTGAGGAGATGCTAAAGCTGTGCATCTTTCAAAACGGGGGTAAATGTGGACAAATGCAAAGTGATGCACATTGAGAATAACAATCCAAATCATAGTTACCTGATGCTAGGTGTCATCTACGGCTGAGGAAGCGCTGTTTCTAGTCCTCAGTCAGAGGAATCACGGCTGGGGTTCCCTCACTCCATGTTCCTGCCAGGTGGACATTCTCATGCAGTTCCACGTTCATCGATCCTCTACCCCGTGCCACGAGGTCAGGCCTGGCCTAGAAGTGTGCACCGGGTTGGAGGCAGTGCATTCGCTGAGGATTGGCGCGTCTGCTCGATATTCTTCAACCGCCACTTTCATCTGATAAGTCGCTAGAGCTACTGTCCATCATTGAAGGGATCACGATCCACCACCGCTTCTTTGATTCGAATGGCAACGATGGACACCCTAAGCATCAGGACCACATGTTAGTGTCCACTTGAGCGTGCTGCTGCCTTAACGGTGAGATTGAAACAGCGTGCGAATTAAAAAAAACTCAAATCAGGGTCTCATAACGAGCATTGCTTTCACCACCAGTAAGACCACTACTAGTACTTCGATGATCATCACTCTTGACCATTGCAACAATCCTAACAAATTATGAACAGCTGTTTTTTGTAACAAAGGCCAAGTATAGATGGTGTTAGGTGGCTTGTAACTGCTGTGAAGAGACTCAAGATCTGCATTTTCTATTGACTAGATTTGTATATTGATTAATCAAATTTAGATGGTTTTGTATACTGTTTAGTCAAATCCAGATAGCTTGTAACTAAGTGGAGTGACTCAAGATCTGGATCCTACTACTGTCTAGTATATATTGCTCAGTTAAGGTCACATAGAGGCATTATATTGAACTGTATTAATTGACTCATTCTGTAGACTTCTGATCTTTATTGATATCTTTGCATCATATTGCCTTTCACTGAATTATTTTATTTTATTTTTATTATATCTGTACCCCACGCTTTCCCACTCGTAGCAGGCTCAATGCGGCTTACATATTATATACAGGTACTTATTTGTACCTGGGGCACTCTCTATCTCAGTTGATAACACCCTTATCGTCCCCGTCTCATCTGCCCGCAACTTCGGAGTCATCTTCGACTCCGCCCTCTCCTTCTCTGCACATATCCAGCAGATAGCCAAGACCTGTCGCTTCTTCCTCTATAACATTAGCAAAATTCGCCCTTTCCTCTCTGAGCACACCACTCAAACTCTCATCCACTCTCTCATTACCTCTCGCCTTCACTACTGCAACCTACTCCTCACTGGCCTCCCACTTAGCCATCTATCCCCCCTTCAGTCCGTTCAGAACTCTGCTGCACGTTTTATCTTCCGCATGGACCGATATACTCATATCACCCCTCTCCTGAAGTCACTTCACTGGCTTCCGATCAGGTACCGCATACAGTTCAAGCTTCTCCTACTAACCTACAAATGCACTCGATCTGCAGCCCCTCCCTACCTCTCTACCCTCATCTCCCCCTACGTTCCTACCCGTAACCTCCGCTCTCAAGACAAATCCATCCACTGCCAACTCCATGCTCCGCCCTTTCTGCCTCGCCTCACCCTATGCTTGGAATAGACTCCCTGAGCCCATACGCCAGGCCCCCTCCCTGCCCATCTTCAAATCCTTACTCAAATCCCACCTCTTCAATGTCGCCTTCGGCACCTAACCACGTTACCTCTATTCAGGAAACTAGACTGCCCCAATTTGTTTGACTGCACATTTTGTCCATTAGATTGTAAGCTCCTTTGAGCAGGGACTGTCCTTCTTTGTTAAACTGTACAGTGCTGCGTAACCCTAGTAGCGCTCTAGAAATGTTAAGTAGTAGTAGTAGTAAGTGACTTGCCCAGAGTCACAAGGAGCTGCCTGTGCCTGAAGTGGAAATCGAACCCAGTTCCCCAGGACCAAAGTCCACCACTCCTCCACATTACTAACTGTAATATCAAAAATTGAGTATTGCAACGCAATTGAAAAATCTTCTTCAAAAACTCTACAATGTGTACTTAAAAATTAATAACACAACTGAGAAAATCGATCTCAATAACCCCACAGTTTGTACTTCAACTACCGAACACTATCAATCAAACATCCCTTATGAAATAATACCAAGATGAATATTACTAAACTACTCTTCTCCATCTACTCACCCTAATTCGTCACATACTAACCACCCCTCTATCTGAAATTAATAGCATTCCCACAATACACCTGCCCCACCGACCAGCCAGACACAATACATACCGCCATAACCACAATAATAACCAAAATAATGGAATCATCACCTCACTTGAACAAAATCAAGATAAAAGGAAAAAAGGGACATAATAAACCTCCACCATCAGTAAATAGACATCTAAGAAAAATCAACATAATCTCAAACCTAACTGATCCCTTCCAAATAATCCGATTAGGGTATACAAATGTCAGATCTGCTGTTAATAAAACAACTACAATAACAGATTGGAGCACTGATGACAACCTAGATCTAGTAATCATCAATGAAACTTGGATTCACGATCAAAATGACCCAATATTACTGGATCTCTGCCCACCCGGCTACAAAATTACCCACTGGTCAAGAAAGGGAAAGAGAGGAGGAGGCATTGCATTAATTTACAAATCTTATCTCACAGCAACAACTAAAGCCGCATCCATAACACCACAACTCGAAATTGCCTCCATTAGTATAAACCATTCCACCTTGATTGACCATTGAAATATTATTTTGTTTTACAGACCACCAGGAAATTGGCAAGAATGCCAACCACATTTCATGGACTTCATTTCTAATGCCCGTGTATCTAATTCTAATCTTCTAATATTAGGGGATATAAACTTGCACCTAGAAGACCATAACACAAAGAATACCCGAGAATGTAAGGACTTTCTCCACTTATGGGAATTTAATTGGATTAATACTCAAGCAACGCATATGTTAGAAAATAGACATTTAGTGTTATAGAAGAATCTTGGACAACATGATAATGAAAAAACATAATAGTATAACAAGAAGGATTTTGGGTAACAAGATAATGATATAACGTGATAGTAATACAATGGCGAAGAAAAAATCTGGTCCAGAAACATGAACGTAAAACTTACAACACAAGAGGCCAAATTGACCCGGTACAATTCTGGCAACAGTTCTACACGAATGTATGGTCAGTACAAATAGCTTCCATTCAATATCTCCTAAACTGGGACAATAGATGTAGAAACACACTTGACACTGTTGGAGGAGGCACAGAGAAGGCCTCCAGTATTCAACGTACAGGGAGAGATGGAGATTTCTCCCCTTCTGATCATGAGAACAGTTATTGCTGGAAGCAATTCACTCTACCCCCCTCTTGACCACGACCCTCCCATAAGTGTGGACAGGCCTCAGGGAATTTGGGCGACAGAGTTCTTTTCCATGTCTTTTGTAGGGGGCCACTTCAAGGCAAGAGAGAATGACTTTTCTGTATTGTTCTGTCTAGAACAATAGATCAAATATTGTATCTCACAAAAAGGAGAAACAGACCTCTGGAGCCAGGTAGCAATAGCTTTTATTATGTATTTCTTTGAACACAAGAGAATCTATGTTCTGACATGTCTCCAAACACAGGGTCTGGGCTGTCAGGAGAGAAATGTAACACCTCTAAAGGGAGCAGTTAAACTCTTGCCTCCTCTCTTTAGAATAAGGATAAGGAAAATACTGAGACAAAAGACCAAAAGTTCTGACAAATAGATTCTTTTGTGGGAAAACTGTAAATGTGACCAGAAGAGAGATAATGATCCAAAACATTTTGACAACAAATCCATCTTCTAAGGAAATGCAAACATATGCTATGTACTTCTTTGTTGATACTATAAACAAAGAGATCCTGACTGTACCTGCAAGATGCTAACTGGGGGGGGGGGGGGGGGACCTCCCCTCCCTCCCTCTTACTCATTTGTACTGTAAGGAAAAAAACCCTATATAAACTTTTCTGTAAGACAGGAAAGAGGTCAGCGTACATCTCTTTTGGCCCCACGCCAGGGAGACTGAAAGAATGTCCTGACCTTTTCCACTGAATTTCCATTTCTGTATACTGTACCTATAGAGTGTGCTTTTTCTAGCAAAAAAGGTACTCAAATGTTAGGCCACCCTTCAGGAGTGAGGTGATCAATGAGGGACCCAGCCCACAATAGCCAGGCCCCCTGCAACCAGTCACAGAATCTAGGACAAGGTGGAATTGGTGGGTAGAGCCTGAGATCTTTCATTAAAACTTGAGGACCATGGGCCAATTTTAGCAGACAATGGAAAAGGTGCCGGTACTCAGTACCCCCAAGTACCCCCTCAAAAAAGCCCTGTATCTATACTATTTCTTATTTTTTTCCTAATTTTGGTTAAAGGATAAACCTGTATTAACCCTAAGAAGCTTCTTTTGGTTCTTTTTGTTTCTAGTTGTTATTGTTTTAGTAGACTTTACCAGCTGACCAGGGTTCTAAGATACCAGTTGGAGAATTTGTCTGTGTAAGTAGTGCTGGTTCTGTTGGGCTCTGGGACGCAGCACGAAAAGGCAGAAACAACAGAATAGCACCATCACAAACAAGAACATCACGTAGACACAGTTCACTACCTTGGTTTAATGATGACTTGAAAAAACGAAAAACCCAGGTGAGAAGACTTGAACGAACATGGAACAAAAGGAAAGATGACTGCTAAGACAATACAAATATACAATTAGACAAAATAAAAGATCATATTACAAATCCAAAATTGGGCCAGAATATAAGGATACACATAAGCTATTCCAATTTGTGCACAGTCTTCTTGACACCACTCCGGTTACCACAACCAATACAGATACCCCATCAGCAAATGAATTAGCTACTTCCACGAGAAAATAATCAAGCCACGATCCACCCTACCACTTAACTCAAACGATTATGAAAAATTCATCAACTGTTTGGACCCTACTACTGATAAATACCCAGCTGACCGAATCTGGACAAACTTTGACTTATTGAAGGAAGAAAACAATCACCCAAGTGATCAACAAATTTACCAAGTTCCATTGCAAATTAGATATATGCCCTAGTTACTTAATAAAAACTGCCCCTCAACGTTTTATAACAGACCTTACCTACTACCTAAATTACATGCTTCCACACAGATTTTTTCCAATGGACAAAGGTAATATACTACTAACACCTAATCCCGCCTAGCAAGGACTACAGCTCCCAGAGTGCACTTGAAACTCCCACACAGTAATCCCGCCTAGCGAGGACTACAGCTCCCAGAGTGCACTCTGAGCCACACAGTAATCCCTTGTAGGAAGGACTACAGCTCCCAGAGTCCACTATGACCCTTCTAGGAAGGACTACAGCTCCCAGACTGCACTGTGACACTCCCACAGTTATCTCTCCTAGGAAGGACTACAGCTCCCAGAGTGCACTCTGAGCCACACAGTAATGCCTTCTAGGAAGGACTGCAGCTCCCAGAGTCCACTATGACCCTTCTAGGAAGGACTGCAGCTCCCAGACTGCACTGTGACACTCCCACAGAGTTATCTCTCCTAGGAAGGACTACAGCTCCCAGAGTGCACTGTGACACTCCCACAGAGTTATCTCTCCTAGGAAGGACTACAGCTCCCAGAGTGCACTCTGAGCCACACAGTAATGCCTTCTAGGAAGGACTGCAGCTCCCAGACTGCACTGTGACACTCCCACAGAGTTATCTCTCCTAGGAAGGACTACAGCTCCCAGAGTGCGATGTGACATTCTTACACATTAATCTCTCCTAGGAAGGACTACAGCTCCCAAAATGCACTTGAAACTTCCACACAGTAATCCCTCCTAGGAAGGACTACATCTCTCAGAGTGCACTGGGTCTGTTCCACATAGTAATGCATCCTAGTAAGGACTACAACTCCCAGAATGCACTATGACAGTCTTGTACAGTAAACCTTTCTAGGAAGGACTACAGCTCCCAGAGTGCACTGTGACACCCCCACACAGTAATGCCTTCTAGGAAGGACTACAGCTCCCAGAGTGCAGTGTGACATCCCCTTGTAGGATGGACTACAGCTCCCAGAGTGCACTGGGACTGTTCCACATAGTAATACATCCTAGTAAGGACTACAACTCCCAGAATGCACTATGACAGTCTTGTACAGTAAACCTTTCTAGGAAGGACTACAGCTCCCAGAGTGCACTGTGACACCCCCACACAGTAATGCCTTCTAGGAAGGACTACAGCTCCCAGAGTGCAGTGTGACACCCCCACACATTAAACCCTTGTAGCATGGACTACATCTCTCAGAGTGCACTGGGACTGTTCCACATAGTAATGCATCCTAGTAAGGACTACAACTCCCAGAATGCACTATGACAGGCTTGTACAGTAAACCTTTCTAGGAAGGACTACAGTTCCCAGAGTGCACTCTGACCCTTCTAGGAAGGACTACAGCTCCCAGACTGCACTGTGACACCCCCACACAGTAATGCCTTCTAGGAAGGACTACAGCTCCCAGAGTGCAGTGTGACACCCCCACACATTAAACCCTTGTAGGATGGACTACATCTCTCAGAGTGCACTGGGACTGTTCCACATAGTAATGCATCCTAGTAAGGACTACAACTCCCAGAATGCACTATGACAGTCTTGTACAGTAAACCTTTCTAGGAAGGACTACAGTTCCCAGAGTGCACTCTGACCCTTCTAGGAAGGACTACAGCTCCCAGACTGCACTGTGACACTCTCACACAGTAATCCCTCCTAGGAAGGACTACATCTCTCAGAGTGCACTGGGACTGTTCCACATAGTAATGCATCCTAGGAAGGACTACAACTCCCAGAGTGCACTTTGACACTCCTACACAGTAATCCCTCCTAGGAAGGACTACAGCTCCCAGAGTGCACTTTGACACTCCTACACAGTAATGCATCCTAGGAAGGACTACATCTCTCAGAGTGCACTGGGACTGTTCCACATAGTAATGCATCCTAGTAAGGACTACATCTCCCAGAGTGCACTCTGACCCTCCCACATAGTAATGCCTCCTAGGAAGGACTACAACTCCCAGAGTGCGATGTGACTAGGGGAGGGACAGTGTGTGAGATAGCCAATAGGAGCCAGGATCTGCTAAGAGGCACGAATTTGGACCAATGAGGTGGCAGGAGGCAGTCTGATCCTTAGATTGGCGCAAATTTTGAGCCAATCCAGGGGCAGGAAGAGTGGAACAAAGAAGAAAAAAAGTTTTACAGTGCAGCAGAGGCACAAGAAGGCAATCTGCAGACAATGGAGATTGCAAGCATGGCTTGAGGGGAGAAATCAGACTCATGCAGAGGGACATGCTCGGGCAGGCTGGATGAGGATAAGATCCAATCAAGACAAGAAGAGGCAGCTGCAGGCTGATAGAGGAGCCACTGATGAGCTCCAGATGAAGAGAGAGCTGGTGAGTCCTGAAGAAATACGGGCACTCAGGCAGAGAGAGCAGCAGAGGGGAAAGAGAAGGGGGTCTGGAGTGTGTTGGGAGCAGTGCAGAGCTGCATCCCTCTGTGTGAGTGTTTGCCTGTCCAGAGAGGAGAAAGCCGGCTGTGAGACTGTCCTGTAAAGAAGAGGCTTATGAGAAGCAGCCCCACAAGAAGAGACAGAGAGACAGCCCCCCCCCCCCCCCCCCTTGCACTGAGTGCCCAGACAAGAAAAGAAACTGTGCTTTTTGAGTGCCTGCCTCAGGAGGGATCTAGCCCAGAAGCTTGCAGGTTTGAGCATCCACAAAGAGAGAGAGAAGAGGCATCCCCCGGCACTGAGTGGTCAGACTAAAAGTGAACACTGTGTTTTTTTGTTTATGCCTGCCTCCGGGGATCCAGACAAAAGCCTGCCTTGGGGAACAGCTGCCATGCCTATGCCTTGAGTCTTGTGAGTGCCTGCCTCTAGGGGAGTTAGTGTAGCCGTCCATCAGTGAGATTTGGGGTGGTTGTATAACAGAACAAAACAAAAGGGGTCATGTTTTGGGCGGGTTAGATAGAAATTTCCCCGCTTATCTGTTTTATTTGAATCTAGTTAGTCCACAAGTTCCTTGCCAAAGAAACTACTGATTGAGGTTAGCGCATACACCGAGCACAGAAAGTCAGGGTTTTCCTTTTTTGAGTTTTTTTTGAGTCAGAGCAGTAGGGGTCCCTGGACCAGTGGACTGACCTCCCCAACCGAAGAGGCGTGGAAGTGAAGAAGACTAAGGTACCCAACGCAAGAAAGCAGCGATGCTAGCGAAGATTTGATATACCGGTAATATTATTGTGTGCGCACAAATTGAAAACTATATATATCAGATCTGAGTACACTAATTAGTGCTGTGTACATGTGTGGGATGTTTTGGGTTACTGCAGATGTGGAGTTGGGGTCTTGATAGCTGTGATCCTTGGTGACTGTAATCGTAGTTTTAAAATTGTTATTGCCTTTATTTCCTTTGTGACTTATTTCAAAGCATTTAACATCTTGCACTAATTTTATTTAATACCATCAACCTGTAAAAATTGGTACCAACATTTAAGAAACATAACCAACAAGTGTTTCTATTTACTTTACCCTCTATCCCTTTCACCCTTTAATAAAACCTTTAATATTTTTTCTTGCTAAATCCCTTGGTTGTGTGGAGTTTATTTGGGAACCCTATTTAAAACTGTGACACTCATGTATTTATTTCTTCCATTATTCAAATTCACCTGCTCCACGACTAGGGGGTTTACACTCGCTCTCTCTCTCCCTCTGACTGTCACTTTCTGCTTCCTGACACACATGCTCTGTCCTATACAAACTATGACCCTTCTAGGAAGGACTACAGCTCCCAGAGTGCACTGTGACACTCCCACACAGTAATCCCTCCTAGGAAGGACTACAGCTCCCAGAGTGCACTGGGTCTGTCCCACATAGTAATGCATCCTAGGAAGGACTACAACTCCCAGAATGCACTTGACACTCTTGCACAGCAAGCCCATCTAGGAAGGACTACAGCTCCCAGAGTGCAGTGTAACACTCCCACACAGTAATCCCTCCTAGGAAGGACTACTGCTCCCAGAGTGCACTATGACCCTTCTAGGAAGGACAACAGCTCCGAGAGTGCAGTGTGACACTCCCACACATTAAACCCTTCTAGGAAGGACTACATCTCTCAGAGTGCACTGGGTCTGTCCCACATAGTAATGCATCCTCGTAAGGACTACAACTCCCAGAATGCACTATGACAGTCTTGTACAGTAAACCTTTCTAGGAAGGACCACAGCTCCCAGAGTGCACTGTGACACTCCTACACAGTAATCCCTCCTAGGAAGGACTGCATCTCTCAGAGTGCACTGGGTCTGTCCCACACAGTAATGCCTTCTAGGAAGGACTACAGCTCCCAGAGTGCAGTGTGACACCCCCACACATTAAACCCTTGTAGGATGGACTACATCTCTCAGAGTGCACTGGGACTGTTCCACATAGTAATGCATCCTAGGAAGGACTACAACTCCCAGAATGCACTATGACACTCTTGCACAGCAAGCCTATCTAGGAAGGACTACAGCTCCCAGAGTGCAGTGTAACACTCCCACACAGTAATCCCTCCTAGGAAGGACTACAGCTCCCAGAGTGCGATGTGACATTCTTACACAGTTATCTCTCCTAGGAAGGACTACAGCTCCCAGAGAGCACTGGGTCTGTCCCACATAGTAATGCATCCTAGGAAGGACTACAACTCCCAGACTGCACTGGGTCTGTCCCTCACAGTAATCCCTCCTAGGAAGGACTACATCTCTCAGAGTGCACTGGGTCTATCCCACATAGTAATGCATCCTAGGAAGGACTACAACTCCCAGAATGCACTATGACAGTGTTGTACAGTAAACCTTTCTAGGAAGGACTACAGCTCCCAGACTGCACTGTGCCACCCCCACACAGTAATGCCTTCTAGGAAGGACTACAGCTCCCAGAGTGCAGTGTAACACGCCCACACAGTAATCCCTCCTAGGAAGGACTACAGTTCCCAGAGTGCACTGTGACACTCCTACACATTAAACCCTCGTAGGATGGACTACATCTCTCAGAATGCACTGGGACTGTTCCACATAGTAATGCATCCTAGTAAGGACTACAACTCCCAGAATGCACTATGACAGTCTTGCACAGTAAACCTTTCTAGGAAGGACTACAGCACCCAGAGTGCAGTGTAACACTCCCACACAGTAATGCCTTCTAGGAAGGACTACAGCTCCCAGAATGCACTATGACAGTCTTGCACAGCAAGCCTATCTAGGAAGGACTACAGCTCCCAGAGTGCACTGGGTCTGTTCCACATAGTAATGCATCCTAGGAAGGACTACAGCTCCCAGAGTGCACTCTGACCCTCCCACACAGTAATGACTTCTAGGAAGGACTACATTTCTCAGAGTGCACAACTCTCTCTGATCATGGGGTAAACAATCCTCCCGCACTTGTTTGACAAGTTTGGGTTGTCAAAAGGTGGTCTCCCTCCTCTTCCATCCCAGCGCATCCCAGAGGAGGCCACCTCCCTCCTCCAACTGAAGGTAGGGGGGTAGGGAAGGGCCGCTAGACCACCAGGTGGGGGGTGGGGATTGTCTCGTGACCTGCTGGGCCACCAGGAACATCTGAGGGATGCTGGAGACATGCTGGATCTCCAGCCCCCTGTTGCTGGGCAGGGGGTTGGGTCAAGGTTCCTGCGGGGGGCTGCTGCATTGGGGGGAATGGGGACCTGCTAGCATACAAATGCATGATGGACAGGGTTCACCATTCCTCCCCAATGGCGTAGGGTTTGCCACAGTCAGTGAGCCAATCTTTAGCGTGCTGGTCGCTGATCATTGGGGATGAATAGGTTTAGCTAAGAGCCCTGTTTTGCATGCATTTGCATGCTAGTTGCGTTCAGAGCCAGCAAGCGCATTGTTTCACGCGCTCGGTTTCTGTTATCATGGGGTGGTAGCAGTCTCTAGCGCCTGCGTTTGCTTCTGATCATCGGCCCAAAAGAGCTGTGGGGAGAGTGTATATGCAGTGTGTGTGTGGGGGGGGGGGATGGCTGTGATGCTGTGAGTGCTGAGGATGTTCAGAGAACAGTGGAGGGTGTGGGTTGGGGGGTATTCTTAGAGAGCTGTGGAAGTATATGTGCTAGGAGCAAGATTACTGAGGGGATGGGATAATCAAGCCTGAGCTGGGAGACGGCTTAGGCGGAGTCAGTCCTGGAGTCCCGGGTGGGGGGGGGGGGGGGGAATTCTACACAAAAAGCTACTACTACTACTTAACATTTCTAGAGCGCTACTAGGGTTACGCAGCGCTGTACAATTTAACATAGAGGGACGGTCCCTGCTCAAGGAGCTTACAATCTAAGAGACAAGTGAAGGGACAGTCCGATAGGGGCGGTCAAATTGGGGCGGTCTGGGTTTAGTGAACGGAAGAGTTAGGTGCCAAATGCAGCATTGAAGAGGTGGGTTTTAAGCAAAGACTTGAAGATGGGCAGGGAGGGGGCTTGGCGTAGGGGCTCAGGAAGGTTGTTCCAAGCATAGGGTGAGGCGAGGCAGAATGAGCGGAGCCTAGAGTTGGCGGTGTTAGAGGAGGGATTTGTCCTGTGAACGGAGGTTACGGGCGGGAACATAGGGGGAGATGAGGGTAGAAAGATAGTGAGGGGCAGCAGACTGAATGCATTTGTAGGTAAGAAGGAGAAGCTTGAATTGAAGGCGGTATCTGATTGGAAGCCAGTGAAGTGACCGGAGGAGAGGGGTGATATGAGTAAATCGGTTTTGGCGGAATATGAGACGTGCCGCAGAGTTCTGGACAGATTGAAGGGGGGATAGATGGCTAAGTGGAAGGCCAGTGAGGAGTAAGTTGCAGTAGTCAAGGCGAGAGGTAATGAGAGCATGGACGAGAGTTCGGGTGGTGTATTCAGAGAGGAAAGGGCAAATTTTGAAGCTGAATTTAAAAAAAAATCTGCACAGTTACAACCCCCAAAACAAAGGCAGGAGCTGAAATCTAATGCATTCTGAGCACCTCCCTGTGTCCCTGACTGTGTTTCTGGTTTGTGTTTCAGATGCGGGTGACATTTGAGGACGTCTTTGTCTCTTTCTCCCAGGAGGAGTGGGAGTATTTAGATGAGGAGCAGAAGGAGCTTTGGAGGGAGGTGATGAAGGACAACTATGAGATCCTGATGTCTCTAGGTAAGGGTTTCCCGTTATTCTTAAAATCTCAGGCACATTAAGGAGTGACGGGCAGTGGGTGAGTCTCACTACAGGATGCCGGTGTGACTGATAATGAGTGATGGCGAGATGACATTAGTACCTGGGGTGGACCTGTTTCTAAGATTCTTCTGTTTTCATTGGAGTATTGTTTCGATTCCTGTCTGTAAAACCTTCAATAACTATGACTCTGGCATTCTTAGGGTATCCTATACTTTGTTTTTCACAATTTGTCACTCGGCGGGACTTGGGGGTGATTGTGTCTGATGACCTTAAGGTAGCCAAACAGGTAGAAAAGGTGACAGTCAAAGCCAGAAGGATGCTTGGGTGCATAAGGAGAGGGATGCAGTTCTGGAGACCACCCCTACAGAAGGATATAAACAGGATGGAGTCTGTCCAGAGGGCGGCTACAAAATTGGTAAGTGGTCTCCGTCATAAAACATAGAGAGACAGGCTCAACATGTACACGTGGGAAGAGAGGCGGGAGAGAGGGGATATGATAGAGATATTTAAATACCTCAGTGTCTGTCCAGTTTCTTGTGGAACCTTGGGGTTAGTGAGCCCTTGGGCCACTGCCGAGGGGCGGCAGCGGCAGGAGAATCACACAAACACAGACAAGGCAGAACAGACGTACCAGCAAACCCAGAACTGTAACTACCAGGCAGAGAATGCAGTCGAGGTAACTCAAGCTGGAGCAAGCAGGACAGGAATTCAGCCCAAACTTCACCTGCACTTGACCGCCGTTCCTCAGGAATTGAGCCCCTGGGTGCAGGTGGCCGGCAGGACTTACCGGCCAGGGCAGGAAGGCAGAACTACAGGAAACAGCAGCCGGCAAACAGCAGGTCACTTCCAGAAAACACACTGGGGTTCCAGGCAGGCAGCAAGCAGCAGAAAAAAAAACAAAACAAGCCGGGTCTGGGCAGGCAGCAGACAGAAGAATAAATCAGGAGACAAGCAGGGTCAAAGCCACAATCAGGAAATAGCACAGCAGCACTGCAACTAACTCTCACCAAAGGAAACTCCCGTGACAGTACCTCTCCCTTAAGTCTTCCCTGGACTTCTCGGGAGGTCTGGATTTCTCTGGATCTTCTTGGTGGAATCTGCTGACAAGTTTAGGCGTGTCACCAACGTCCATATCATTAAGCGCAGGTCGTGAGATGGCCGGTTGAGGGCGAGGCTGGGCTTTGTCCACGGAGCTGGGTTGAGTGCCCGGCGCTGGAGTAGAGCTACAGGCCATGGTTTGCTGTGAGCTAGACTTCCGATTCTTAGATTTCCAGATCTCAGGATAGTCCTGAAGCTTAGGGCCTGGGGTCGGCTTTTTACGTAAGGCCCCAAGGAGTCATCCTAGAACTCCTGTTGGCTGGACTCTGGGGGCTGGGCATATTACCGGATTCCGCTTGGCACTGGCTGATCTGGGGTAATGCACATGCGCAGGTCAGCCCCCTCGTAGAAGTCTTAGAGTCCTGGGAGTCACTAATATCCGTCCACGCATCTGAGTCTTGGTCCGGCTGTTCACCGACCACACTATCGGTGTCAGGGATAAAACAACGTTTTCTGCAAGACTCGACCCAGTCCAATATCTCACCCTTGTCCCAGTCCAGGACCAGATTGTGTCTCTGTAGCCATGGAAGACCCAATACAATGGGCTGCACTGCTGAGGGAAGGACATATAGAGAGATGTCCTCCCTGTGATCGCCAATCCGTAAGCTCATGGGAACCGTTTGAGTGTTTACATATCCTTGAATGCTTCCATACACTGAAAAGAGCGGGATGGTCTTAGGTAATTCTTGTGTCGGAATGTTAAGCCAATGGACTAGAGACTCGGCTATAAAGCTTCCACCCGCCCCAGAGTCCAGAAAGACCTCAGTATGCTCCTGTCTGTGACCTAGGTCGAGCACTGCTGACATTAAGAATTGGGTACGCAGAAGGTTAGAAGATTGACTTATTACTGTGCCTGCAGTCAGACCTGGCCCCAAGGATCCAGGTTTCAGTGGACAGTTGACCGCGTAGTGTCCCGTATCACCACAATACAGGCAAAGATTGAGGGTCCGACGCCTCTGTTTCTCTTGAATCGTGAGTGGAGTATGACCTAGTTGCATGGGTTCTACTGGTGGTTGGGGGGGAACCTTCTGCGGACGAGGAGTCTGTGGTAAAACTTGATGGCTAGGTGTCTTAATACCTATCTTTTCTAAGGAATGCCGTTCTCGGCCACGCTCCTGGAATCAAATATCAATCATATTACAAAGCTTGATTAGATCATCCAACCTGGTGGGAAGTTCACATCCTGCCAGCTCATCCTTAATTTGCGGTGCCAATCCCTGCCAAAAGGTCGCGATCAGACTTTCATTGATCCAGGCTAATTCAGAAGCCAAAGTGCGGAACCTGATCGCATAGAGGGGCATTATCGAACGCGAACATCTATCTCCATGGGCGTCTATGTCCGAAAACGGGTACGTGAAGAGGCGGGACAGACCGTATTTTCAAAAAATGGATGTTTTTGAGCTGGGCGTTTTTTTTTTTTTAGCAATAATGGAAACTAAAAACGCCCAGCTCAAAAACGTCCTAATCTGAGCCATTTGGTCGTGGGAGGGGCCACGATTCGTAGTACACTCGCCCCCCTGACATGCCAGGACACCAACTGGGCACCCTAGAGGTCAGTGCAGTGGACTTCAGACAATGCTCCCACATGCATAGCTCCCTTACCACGGGTGCTGAGCACCCAACCCCCCTCCCCCAAAACCCACTACCCACAAATGTACAACACTACCATAGCTCTTAGGGGTGAAGGGGGCACCTACATGTGGGTACAGTGGGTTTTGGAGGCCTCCCATTTACCAGCGCAAGTGTTACAGGTAGGGGGGTTGGGCCTGGGTCCACCTGGCTGAAGTGCACTGCGGTACCCACTAAAAGTGCTCCAGGGACCTGCATACACGCAGGCCTCTAGGATTTGTTGCTGCTATATAACCTAGGCACACCAGTTGACACCTGAAGACTAATCTCTCCGAAAACGTCCTTTATTGGAATAACCGCCTTTACTCACAGTTAACTGCAGATCAGAGGTTGTGCCCCACTGGCAACGAGTCTCGCTGGTACTGAGATTAGCAGTAGGTCAGAGCTGGCAGAATGCTGTACAATGCCCTCTTTCAGCCACATTCAAGGTAAGAACTAATTTCTGTAACGTGGCTAACACATGAAAGGGATCTGGCTTACAAAAATGGCCACTACCTCATGGACTACCGGAAACAAAACTGGACACCCTCTGACCCAGTTAGCAGGGGGGAAAGCACCATGGGAGTACAGCCTACCAACTACCAACATCGTGAGCATTTGCCACAAGCTAGTGGAATTACGGAACCCAATACCCTACACCCACCACAATACATTGCTGATGTGACTCTGCAGTGCGCATAACAGAAAAGGTGTCACACTCACCCGAGAGCCACATCAGAACCAGGGAAAGGCTGTCACAGGATAGAACGCATTCTGCTGTCATGGAGGTGGGTACGGCATTTGAGGCTGGCATAGAGGCTGGAAAAAAAGTTTTTAAAGTGAGGTTTTTATGGTGGGAGCGGGTTAGTGACCACTGGGGGAGTCTGGGGAGGTCATCCCCGATTCCCTCCAGTGGTCATCTGGGCAGTTGGGGCACTTGTTCGTGAAAAAAAAGGGTCCAAAAAAAGTGACCCAAAATCGCAGTAAAAACGCCTTTTTTTTTTGATTATCAGCTAAAGACGCCCATCTCTCCTCGGCCGATGACCACGCCCCAGTTCCGCCTTCACCACGCCTCCGACATGCCCCCGTCAACTTTACCCGTTTCCGCAACGGATTGCAGTTGGAAACGCCCAAAATTGTCTTTCGATTATACCGATTTGGGCGCCCACGGGAGAAAGACGCCTATCTCCCGATTTGGGTCGCAATATAGGCCTTTTTCTCTTTCGATTATAAGCAGGATAGTCACCCAGGGTCTGTGTTCCTTGCTTGAGTCTCAAGAGTGCAGAAGTTGCGGAAGTAACCTTCCCAGGCTCTTCAAAAACTCATTTAAATTGATCCAGGAAACTCTGGAGATCATGAAGCACCGGATTGTCCCTCTCCCAAAGAGGGGATGCCCAAGCTAATGCTTGACTGGACAATAGAGACATAATATAAGCTATCCGGGTTCTCTCAGTGGGGAAATCTTGAGACTGGAGCTCAAAAATTATTTCACACTGGTTGAGAAAACCTCTACAGTCTTTGGGATTGCCGTCATATCTAGGTGGTGATTTCAGACGGATCCCTGGCGTGGCCGGAGCTCTTGCTGGTGCTGGACCTGAACTTGAAGCATCTGCTGCTAACTTTAGGGATGCCGACATAAGTCTCTCTAGTTGGTCCATACGTGCCCCCAGGGTGTGGAGGGCATTAGCATGCTCCTACAGCGCCTGCACGATGGAT